>NC_056734.1:781544318-781611818 GCF_019279795.1 Protopterus annectens
ATCTACTCAACCGCGTACTGGGCATGCTCACACACTTAGCAGTTGCAAAGGGCCGTCTTGCATGCACACAGATTATAAACATGGAAGGGCACAGTATGGTATTACTGTCCCCACGTACATGAAGGCCACTCACATGTATTGACCTGTTCACACTCAGGAGCTATCACAGATGTCTCAGGTGCATATCACAGAGGTACACACCACAATCTACAATCTAGCCCTCCGACATCACCATGTCATTGGACCAGCAATGCACAGCCATACATTAACACAACACCGTATGACTCATGACCAGTGGACTGTACATAGGTCAACAGCAACTGTGCAGACTACACATGTACCGACAGGGTTCCATCATGTGTTATGCATTGCAATGATACCACTGTACATAACCAGGTCGGCTCTACACATACCAGGGGCCTTGGGTCTTACACAGCTGTGACAGATGACTGTCACTGTACACCGAAGAATGCACATGTTTGGCTATGTCATACATGTAATTGCAGTGGATATGTGCATGGACCACACACACAACACATATGTACATAGCATAGCTTTTGCTGTCCTCCGTACAGACAAGTGGCTACAGCAATCATACACATGCAAATGGAAGGTGGGTCCATGGCTGTTGAATGCTAACAGTACATGAGGCAGCAATGTTGACCGAGGACACATTCCCTCTGTTCTAGTTACCCATGACACCCATCATATCATACAACAGTCCATGTGTTATGTATGTCAACACACCTGTCCACCAATTGCAATGCATACAAACATGGCTACATGACAGGCATGTAGGACCAACACACATGTACAATCTGTAGTGTGCATGCAGCTACCATGCATGTGCAGTAGCTGATGTAAGTAACTCATCTGTGCCTACCTACAATATGCATTTGCAATGCAGCCCCATCATTGACACCTGTATATGGTGACATAATGACAGTACGGTAGGATGTACAGCAGGTATGGATGGATGTGTGTACATAAAGTGGTGATCCACCTGTGTAGATGGATGTTTGCCGGGGACGGCTCACAGGTGTGTCACACGCCATCCTACCATTACATGTGCAAACAGTACGCTATGTTACCGTTACTTGACGGTGGAGACATAAAACCTACACAGTGGTCAGGTGTTACCAATAGTACATCACTTGACACCTGTAACACTTACATCCTCCCATGTGCATATAGCAGCACAATTGCTGAAGGTAGCGTTGGTACACATAATGCGGCCAATACTACTGCATGTCTGTCAGACGTATCATCATATAGCAGGTGTATCATTCACAGTACTGCCATGTGTGTTTGCTTGTGTGACCATATATGCCACATATGGTGGGGAATACATCCCAATTGTTACACACCCCTGTACACTGTTGTAGAGTTCTGTACATACTGCAGTGTGGAAAGCATGACGTAGGCAAGTGTGGTGTGTGTATCACACACATCAGCTATCCATATGTGTATGACATTTGTGGTCTCCACAGTGTGTGTGTGTATGTAGGTATGTATGGCTGTCTGGTGCATGGAGTGAGGGTGTATGCTACCATACAGAACACAAAGGATCCCTAACCCCTCATGGTGATGCAGTCCACTACCCTGTTGATGCCATCAGTCTCAGCCGCACTGGCTACCTGTACATGTTCTTTCTCTGTGTTGCGTCATGTGGGTTCACAGTACTATGACGGTGATGACCACATAGGCAAGGGTCCTCACCTCAACACTATGGCGTGTGCGTTATAGTGTTGTTGACCCTGTGAGTGTGAGCATGTTCCTGTAATGTGACAGGGTATTACTGCTACACAGTGAGGCCTCATGCTATCAAGTGGCCTCTAACATTATCATTGGCCAGACCGCTGTGTACAACCCCTGCACCATGTCAACATACCTGTGATGTGACCTGGTATGGATGTCACGTCTCTAGCCACTGTAGCCTATTAAACTGCCCACATGCTTCTGAATCAGTATATGTGTGGACGTCTGTGTTATGTTAGACTTTCCAACAGTCAGGCTGAGGCTACGTATAGCATGCTGATATTGCCATATGTGCCTGTGAGTACTCCACAGTTACACATGGGAGACTGAAAACAGTGCTACCTGTAGGCACATGCAAGTAGACCATAAGGAGGGAACCAGGGCATCATTACCAACATGCTGTTACTGTTGTTACCGAGACACATACTGTGAACATATAACAATGCATGCTAAACCTGTACTACATGGTATGTCTGGTGTGTCAACAGTACACAACTAATGTAATATACACGTCTCTCACTATTCACACACAACTAATGTAATATACACTTCTCTCACTATTCTTACACAACTAAAGTAATATACACTTCTCACTATTCTGTTCACCCTGTGCATCAGACCATTTGAGCATGTCCCTGCACCAATGGTGTGGATGACAGGGATACGACACAGGCTTCATCATATGCACAGGGTGATAATGTTTGCCAGGGGCATAGGCTGCACCAATGGATGACATCTTGTGTGTGGGTAAGGGCCAGTGATATGATTGGACATGTCTGTTCAGTATGCATGTGGGTGTTGTTTTGCCCTACAGATGTCTTTGCTGTGTGTATGTATGTGTGCACACAGTTCTGCCTTTTGTGAGGCCTACACGGGGTATTATTGACAGCTCCAGATTGTACAGACCAGGTTGTACAGCTCACTGTGTCCGGCCATGGCCATGTGACCTGTGCCTGCCAGGGGTTGCACGGGCACTACCAGGTGGAGGTACAGCTTGGTTACTGTCCGATGACACATGTCCACTGGAACCGTGTCCCCACTGGGAACGTCCAGGGCCATGTCCACATGGCCTGCTGTGTCCTGGTGTGGACAGCGCAGCACCAGCTGCACTGCTACTGCTACCAGCACTATGGGAGTGGGCATGTGAGGTGGCACGCTCACGTTGACCTGCACTAGGTGGTGTAGCTGGCCTACGTCCACATGGCCTATGCCTCACTCCTGCCAGATGTTCCAGCACCGACAGCTCATGCTCTCAGATTGCCATGCCACGGTCAAGGATTCCAACCATCTCACCCAATCGCCTGTCCAGAACATCAGCAATCTGCTATTGAGCATTTGCCAATGCCTGGATGTTGTCATTTAGGGTATGGATAGCAGCCCTCTGCAGCCTCTGTCCTTCTCTGTTCTGCCATTCAGCACATGCCTGTGCCGCCATTACAGTCTGGAACATGCGTCTGGTGATACCAGCTGCAGCGCTCTGTCCTGCAGGTGCATGTCTGCCAGAGGTCCTCCTCCGAGCAGCACCGACCACATGCCTGTGTGGCACATCTGCAGTCATTACACTGACACCATGGTGTGTAGACACACCTTCTGTAGCCACCACACGTTCCTGTTCCACGCTAACAGACGCTGACTGTCCTTCCTCTATGGCCACTGGTGATGCAGTATGTGTTGGCAGCAGAACTGTGTGCGGGGAAGAGGGGGACATAGCTGAGATGGCAACCATTGGCACAGATTCAGCCCCTGACAACCCTGCCTGTACCTCATGCATATGTTCATCACTGCTAGTATCTGTGGGGACACTAACATCAGATGGACCGCTGGAGGGTAACGCACCTACATCACCTGTGAATGGAAAGAAAGACTCTAAATTACAATAGACACACACACAGACACACACACACACAGACACACAGACAGACACACACACACACACACACACACACAGGCACACACTCACAGACACACACACACACAGACACACACAGACACACCATGCATGTGATTTGACAGATGGCATGCAGCATGCCTGTGATACAGCAAAGGGCATGCAGCTCAGACATTAATAGTGTTAGTAAGTATACCTCCCTGGGGTGCACACTACAGAAAGCAGGTGTCATATCAGTAGCCATGCAGTTCACACAATCATGGTAGTATGCATGCATCCCTGTGATACACCATGTGGACCAGAACAGGATAACAGTACACATGGCTGACGTGACCTTGACATGTAATCTGCTGATGTATGCATTAACATGCATACATGTCTGACACAATGATGTCCTGACACATGTACAGCATCATAATGGGCATCACATTGCGGTGTTGTCTGTATGCCCTACAGATAGAATGCATGTTTAGCAAATGTGCATGAGCATGGAAGGGTAGTGTGAGCCGTCTACATTGCTATACAGTGTGAAGTACGGACACTTTGCCATTGCATGGCATCATGAGGCATCTATATTGCTGTACAATGCATAATATGTACACATTGCATAGCCATAACTGCATGCATACCCATGACATAACTGTGGATTGTGACCCACGATGCTGAGGTGTATACACACCAAACCATGCTGTGTCAAGTGACAGGTCACTGGAGGACCTACAGATGACACCCCTGCACAACAACTACAGGGTCTTAGCTGCCTGGCAATCATGTCCACACATAGCGGACATGTCATTTCACCATTTCCCACATGACATTGATGTACCACACACACGAGGTGCACAGCTAACGGTGATGTCCTACAGCAGCAAGGGAACTGTACAGTATCTGTGGCCTGATGTGGTGTCAATGTCTGTGGAAGCTGTACAGGTGACTACTGTCATGCTATGACACAGTCATGATGTTCAACAGATCTTATATGGTAGACTTCAGTGACACCTCCACTAGCTGTGCATAGGCTTTTAGGATGTCCAGTGTACCACATCAACTGTATAATCAGTCAACTAAGGCTATAATTGGACCATGTGTGGACAATGTGCAACAGGGTGTATACACATCACATCTACTGTGTGGCTACGTGTCTCTGGCCATCCCCCATGGCCATGTGTGCACATGTGTTGGCCAAATGTGTGTGATGGCCATCTATCTCACATGTCTGTGTTGTCCCATATGACATACACCCATAGATGTCAGATATGTCACCATCCACAGGGCTATGCAGACAACGGGTTGTATGTTTGGTATGTGGGGTATGAGTCATGGGATAGTGTGACAATATTACAGCTAGAACACTACGTGTCTGGTACATGTCAGATGGCAAATCACAATGTGTGCACCCAATGCAGGGGCATATAACACAATGGTGACACCTGTGGGCTGCCCATATCACAGCTCACTGTGTGGTACTGTTTGCGTACCACACATGTTGTTCCAATGCATACTACATATGCCTCCATTGTAGAACACCTCCACCGTTGTATGCACAGCTGACCAGACATGTAGCAATGACAACTACTGTGGTTTCAAGTCAGTGTATCATTTCATTTGTATATATTGCACATGGGTGGCCTGTGTGAATGATGGGTGATGCGACCTGTATATCGTGACTGGAACAAACATCAAGTGTGCAACTGTTAACTGGCCACATGGCAAATAGATTTATGCTTTAACATGCCTGATACTGATGACAGTCTCACCTGCAATGGACTCATGTCTGTGCGGCATGCCAGAGGTACCTGTATAGGGGTGACACAGCATTATGAACATTATCCATGACTGTATGACAGCCACAGGGTGCACTGTGCATGTTAACACATCCACCTGTATAATAGCATATAGTATGCACATGTGTGCATACACAGGGTAGCATACTGTAGTATGCAGCATGTGTGTCCACATACCTTACATATGTTGTTACTTTACATAATGTACAGTGATACATGCAACTAAATGGGATATAATAGCCATATGTGCAGTACTTACTTACCAGGCAACTCCAGGCTGATTGGTTAGGAGACACCCACCTCCACGATGGCAGCTAGTGTGTGTGGATGCTGTTCTGAGGGTGTCCCCAGACTGGCCAGTAGCTCCTCGGTGTGTGTGAGTGGGGGCTGGGTTGGTGGCCCACCACCTGTTCCACCTTGTTCCCTGGCAATTGCAGTGGCACGCTGTTTTGCATGTCGTATCAAGTCCGTGCAGTGTCTGCGCATCTGCTGGTAGGTGCGGTTATGGCCACCCACATCGTTCACCCTCCTGGGTAGATCCTGCCACAGGTCGTCCCGCTGCTGGGCATGCTGTGGCACAAGGCTGAACAACACCTCGTAGTTCTCATGGAGGTACGGGATGAGGACATCATCCTCCTGGCAGCTGTACGCTGGAAGGCATGTACGAGGCATTATCTGTAAGACATAATGATGGTGACAGGTCACAGTTTCAGAGATGTACAGAGATACTGCTGCACATACATTTCTATGACATCTAGTACATCTGCACAGTTATCTTTGCAAATCATCATGACACTGACACAACTGACGTGTTTGTGTCACACACATGTAACACCCGTTGTGTATTGGATATCATCACCATATATGTGTATCACCTCATTACAGTGTTCATACTACATGTGAATGCTGTCTTGAGGTGGGCATGTCTATTTGAATGCACTGGTGTTCTTACCTATCTGCACATGCCTGGATGTGTCCACGGTAATGCTGTTGACCTTGATGCTGTGTATATGTCACATATCAACACAGACACAGCCTTAATGGACTTGAGCAGTGACAATAAACACATACGCATGGACACCTGTACATGCATGTATTTTTCCATATAAATCTACACAGCACTGTACAGCTGTTCAACATCCTTCCACGGATCGCCTGTGTTGCACATGTGATAGACATGGGACAATGGCTAGTCGGACATCATTCGCAGGGATGGTTATCAACCATAGCATGTACGGGCAAAGTTTCCTAGCTGTAACAGACAGCCATTATGCCACCGCGAGGTGCATCAGTGCCACATTACTGATCCGGACAGTTGATACTACATCTACCATGCGGCCATCACACCATGTATGACTGGGATGACATGTGCAGCTTTGATGGGCAGGGTTGCATGGTTTGGCAGGAGTATGTCACATGTATGGCACAGGGATCTGACCAGCATGTGGCGATCCTAGTATTAGGATGGTGGCTGTCCATAACGTATGTCTTACAGATCAGGATATGGACATGTAGCATGTCCATCATCATGGTGTAGCAAATGTCTTTATGCAAGGTAGACAGCATGCTGCATAGTGGAGGTGAGGATTGTGAAGGCTGGTATCGCCCATCCACGCATGGCCATTACCCCTTAAAGATGATATGTGATCCAATATTGGTCACCCCAGTGCTGTATATGCCTGTCCAATGATCTCCGTGCTCATGGATGGCACCCTGTCATGACATGGGTACCTCGTATGACTGCCCAAGGGGCCTGGAGACGTCACCAAGGCAGGGAGGTGTACTGCACAGCACCATGCCTTACACAGTGTCCATAATGTTCACCACAACCTAGGTGATAGTTAATGGGTACAGGGATGTTCACCTAGCGGTGACAATGCTGATATCATCCATCAGAATGTGCACATATGTCACACACCTCACCCACACAACCCATTCTGTATGTTGTTCACAACAGTGACACAGCTATTCCTCATAGGTCATGGCCATTCACATCCTTACATACACAGATGCCTAACATTTGTCTGTGTGGTATGGGCTACAATGAGGGTGGAGTACAACTCATTAACCCTGTTCTACTGTAGCTGGCACTGGTGTGATATGCACATGTCACTCTGGCACCTTTTGTAGTTGTGAGTCTGTCAACAGGCCACTGGTAGAACACTCCTGTGACATACAAAGGTATTTGTAATCAAACATCCATACTGTCTTGTACATCTGTACTGCTAACATCTACAGTGATAATGGTTCATGGACATGCACACCATACTCAGCAGGGTTATAGTGCGGTGCCACCCATTATGACTGTCGTCACCACTTGTGGGTTGATATTATCCAACACCCTATCTGTATAGTTTGGTCATGCTAGGCACTTGTTCAGAACTTGTGAGCATGTCATGAGCTACTGATTAATATATCACCATTCCACACCATTTCCCACAGGTACACTGGCTGTCCTAAAATTTCCAGCTTGCTTATGGTACAACAGCTGTTGTACACATGTAACGCACATATCCTCTGAGACATGGTTGTATATACAGGCATGTCCAACTGTCACGTATCAGTGCTATTGCCTGTCTATATGATGGATATGTCGTACATGTGGCAATAGAGCAATTGTCTCATGTACACATTCAATGCACACCTCCCAACATACAACACTACAGCCTGTGTGGGATGCACTTATGCAGCCCTACTGGGGGTAATGCTGTCACCAACCCTGACTGCACCTGACAGTCATGTGGGGATGTGTAACATTCGCAACACACCCCAATCATCACATAGTCTCACATGATCTCCACCACAGGCCACACATACGAGGACAACTTGTGCAGTACTTCTCCATACTCTGTGTAGGCACCAGAGGCAGCCCCCATCATGGCACACAACATCACCAACTTATAGCCCACAGACTCATGTGTGCCCATCACATACAGCCAATAGGGTGTTATAACATACACAACACACCAGTCATAGGTGACTCTGTAGGCGGTCACACTGCAGTTCCACACAGCAGGCTACACAAGGTGATAGTCGCTTATATCTTGCTGTCAGGTAACTGGTTCTGCAACATAACCTATGCACCCATGCCACACCTCACCAGCTACGATGTGACTGTCATTCTCCATGTTAGTGTGACTTCCCTGAGATGCCACTTCACAGACTACTTGTGCAGGGACATGCAATAGCTCACCAGTCTTGTAGCCCTAAAGGTGTGGGCCTAGCCCTGGGGAGCATTATGCATTCATCCGGACCCGATACCACTGTACAATGACTGACTGTGACACTTCAACAGTTGCCTATGCTTCTGCTGTCATTCTACAGGCATCTGGTATCTGTCCGCTTTGACTGACCTGGTCAAACACAATGCTTTGGCACAGATGACCTGCACCTGTCAGCCCTGGGAGTACAGATCACATGTAAGGCTCTTGGTGCTTTTATACTGCGTGTCTTGCACAGTTTCCAATAACAGTCACTGGCAGAACGGGAACTGGCAAGCAAGACATGGGGTCATGTGACACAATGCTTGCATCTTCCTCTGTGACGCACGCAGGCAAGGCACACCTTATAATGCACCACTCCAATATCTCTGCAGTGACTGGGACCTGCCTCTATGCTCTGCAGAGCACACCTGCAATGACAGGTTATAGACAGACCATACCTTTCAGGCACATACCTGGACCGGCACACCCACAGCTGAGGTGTTCCCATATCCCACTATGTTGTACACACATCCTGGCTAGTTAATTAGCACAATGCATCAGAGGTGCTCCACGTGCAACCAACTGTGTCCGGAACCACTATACACATTGTAACAAGCTACAGATTCAACAACATACCCCACGGTTACCAGACCTCATTTGTTGGTATACTGGACAGTAGGGCTCAGACAGCTACTACTGATGTGTGACTGACACTACCCCACACTTAACTGGGACAGCCACTCACGTACCGACACATCCATGAGTCATAACCTCCACTCGGCTGGATCAACCCATACACACCACCTCCAAGATCAACATTAACCTTGACATGAACACTACCAACATGTGACTGGTGTTCCACACCTGGGGTTACCCCCTCATTGGTGGAGTCTGAACATATGCTAATCAACCTTGTTAGCCACATCCCGGCACCACACCCTTCATGGCATGCAAAGTACATGAGTACTACAACACCTACTACAGACGGCTTATGACAGCAGTTGTTAACGTCATGACACCCGTGCAGATGGACAGTGCACATTCAAATGCTGAAATATACCCCAGTGCACTTCATTAGCACGTACATGACTGCATGGATCATGCTATTCCACACAGACCCATGATGGTACACACCAGATAACAAATGCCACTCTGGTGGTCAAGTTCCATGGACATAATGTACAACAACAGGTGGAGGCTGTTGCATAGTGGTGTACAATCCCATGGATGGGGTAGCTCACTGGTCAGCCTCGGTAGGGCCACGGGATCCCTCATCACATACTCCAAGACTAGCTACGTAAACATTACTACGACACATTCCGGGGTGTACCACAAGGCATTATGGTGGTATGTCAGTAGTCGATGGCAACACCCACATCTGCTCTCACATACAACAGTCACTCAGGAACATTACAGACCCAGGTGATGTTGGCAACATGCTGGTGGATGGATTCAATGCTAACATTACACCCTCTCACTCACTACAGGGCCACAATCCATGCAGGAACATTGCGGTGCCCCTGTGGTCACACCTACACAGTACTAACCTGCACTCTATATGTCCTGGGACACTGGCCCCATGTCACCTTCCAAAGTCCCAGGCTGTGATGTCCACAAACCTCTGAATGACATGTCTCCCCACTAGGCCACCATATTCAGTAATAGCCTTGTATCAGACATTGTGGCCCCTGAATGGCACACAGCAACATTTATCACACTCTACACAGGTGGCACCACAATGCATGAGTGGGTCTATAGTCCTACACAACTGACTGGACTGTTCTGCACGGCTATGGGGCACATCCTCAATGACGTCATTCACAGAGACATTGTTGGGCTCCGGTCCTTTGATGCCAACCGGGTTGGACTTGTTAGGGCCAGAGCATGGCCTCTACACCTGGCGGACTCCTTTCATACAGTTACCAGGGTAGTTGATGATGGTACAGGAGTCCACACATCTTACATTGTCCTCTCATTGCCTTTCAGCACCGTTCTCCATTCTGGTATTGACAACATACACATCCACCTGCACATCGTACCCTATGTCTCAGGATGTTATGCAACATGGCTCATGGACAGGACACACACAATGAGGGTAATATACCATAGTACCTACTGCATTTCAGTTACATTTGGCATACCACAGTCCTCAGTCATTGGGCCCCTCATGTTCAGTATATGCTTCCCTGAGGTACAGACTAGCACAAAGGGACTTTCCCTGCCTAGCTTTACAACCCCCTGCATACAAAGCGCCATGATTGATCCACCAGCTGATACTGACCCCATCCATACGGGTGTCACTGTGACAGACACCTGATATGAATATCATGGCCTCAAGCTGCATGACACAAGGTGCATGAACATCACCTTTGCATTACACCATTCACCCACTGACTATCACATAGGTGGTAGTCCCCTACATACATGTCACATTGTACATGTTTGTAGTACACACGTATGTCGCACCCACTCCTGTGGTTACCGTATTGCCACTGTGGCGTGGATATCCTTCTACGTGGCCACACTTATCTGTACTGGGTGTGTAGCTGGTACATAGGCACCCATTGTACCTCTGAATGCAAGACGTCTACATACATTCAAGGGTACACCACCCCATTTAGGGTGTACCTTACACAACAGCTTTACATGCCACACCATTAACATGCCATGATGTTTATTGAGCTCCAACAGTTAAAGTATGTGGCTGAACTACGGACACCACATCTGTACACATTTGCATACTACATACACAGGGGTGACCTCTGCTGAACAGACAGGGCCCATGCCCACAACAATATTAATGGATATACTCCACATACACGACATAAGCAAAAGCCACTGTGAGCAACATGCTCATGGATATGTGCACACACACAACAATGAGTGGGATGTGCTTGAGGGTTACATTCCCAAACTGGACACTCACCATGCTTTGGAGCATGAGTCCTATGTACATCACGCAGGGACACTCAGTAGCACTGTTCATGTGATACCTCCCTTGGTGGTTGGGAGACACATGTACTCTAGGGATCACTGCAGTGGTTGTACTGTGCAGAGGTGCAGGTAACACATGGCTCTGCTGTTCACAGGATACTACCCTAGAGAGGTGCCACTGGTGTGACCACTGTAGTTGTGCTTACACATAGACTTGCCAGACTGCATAGTACCCCACTATGAACCTGTGAAGCTATTACATGTCCTTTGTGCATGGTTACTTGGTAGCCCTTCCATTTAGATTAGCTATCATGCTATTGCAATGTCCCGTGCCTAGAAGCCATATGTATCCTGTTATTGTACATGCCAATAGACGATACCTTTGGTATGTATGATATGCCTGTTATGCTGTGTAGAATATCTGACATATCTACCTACAATACTATACATTACACATATTTCATATAGTATCCCATAATACAAAGCATACTTGCACAGAGGGACCACCTTAGACATGTCATTGTCGTTATATGCCCATACACATGCCTACTGTGACAGTATATCAGCATATACTATCCCCTGCTATGGCACGTACTTGTTGGACATAACCTACCACTGACGGCGGGTTGTATGGAATTGTTCTGTTTAAAGCCCTCATGTAGCATACCTTGTGGTGTCTGTGATGTGTACCTTGTGGCCCACTGCTGGACGCACAGTTTCTACATGCATTAGTATGCTCAGCAAGACATCACTACATAAATACCTTTTCCCACTTTATGCATTGCGGACACTTTTAATTAAAGCAAACCAGGCTATACATACAGTAAATAATTAATAAAAAACATGCTATACATAAACTTACATACCGAGTGTTCTACATACCTTGTTATCGTTACGGACTTTTGTCTCTATCTCTCTCACACTGCTTAAACAGGTATTTTGTATGAGCATACGGTTTGAATGTCTGGCAAGTCATCCTTATATACGTTGATACCTGTAACATGTGGTTTCCTCCCGCCAATTGGTGTTCCTGAGTGACTAATTACTTGCATATCAGCTGTGCAGCTACTCCATTCACCAATTACGTGGCAACAGTGGGGTATAATTGAATTCTCCACTTGGGCGTTGCCCATTTGCCCTACCTTCGGGGAGACGGCCTGTATTGTGTTTTGTTATGTGTAATTGCAACTGCTATGCATAGAGACAATTATACTTTGGATTCATGTCCCCCATGGATTGTGTGTGACAGCTAGAGTATGTGGTTCAACATGTGGGTGTACCTGTCATCCCAACGTCTGATAATGTACTATTGCAAACAAAACCTGTAACATCGCCATTTGTTCCATTATATAACAGCTGCAATTTTGCATGGTGCCTTTAATTGTGCCTCTCACAAGGTATGTTGACGGTTCTGCAGATGTAATTGACTGACTGGATGTTTGTGCTGTTATTACAGTCTGTATTGCTATAGTTTCTAGTGTGGGGGATGTCGGTGGGTGTACATAGCATATACAGGTTTGTGGGGCTTGCATTTCTACATATTCCATATATATGTGTGTGGGCTCCATCCCTAATTAAAGAGCTATCAGTTAGTAGACTTATGTTACGGGATTGTACATTGGGCCGTTGTTAATTGGTTTCTATATAGTATGCAGGTGAGGTTGATACTTCCATACCTCCGGAATTGCAGCGATATGTAAAGGTATATGTCTAAATGACAGCTATCCCGTGTATTTCTGTCCCAGATATTTGCAGTCATTGCAGTTGTGTTGGTAACAGAACCTCTTTGCCATGGGTTGCCACCTTTTCATATGGCCATTGTTGGACACTTGCGGGATGCACAGCGGTGTTTACAGGCAAACACATAGCCACGGTCAGTACACAAGTTAGCACATACTTTTATCCTCAATACATACCTATTGTGGGACTTTGGCTACTTATCATATTGCATGTAACATTTACGTTTCTTACATACAGACATAACTATTTAATGCAACTATTACATTATATATGGGACATATTAATGTCCTACAATCCTGGACATTTGCCCTTTGTAATGTTTATGTCAGGTCACACCTGCCCAGGGAGGGGCTGTCCCTCCTAATGTGGGACAGGTGGTAACCGTATGCCTACGGCTAGCTATACCCACACCTACCGTAATGATCTACCTCCGAGTTGGCACTAACAGACACATGATGCGGACACACACACACACACACACACACATTACAGTCACACAGAGATGCACACAGCACCCTCAACACACACATACACAGACTACGGAACTCACAAACACAGTTGAACACAGTACCTACATGGACTGCAACACCGGCAGCGGTAACTAAATGTCCCTTCATATCATCATACTATTACTCGCGGTTGTACTGTTCCGGTACTGTGTTCTTTTGGTCTTTCAGCCTCGTGGTTACGCATGTCGGTATGTTACACATTCCATAGTTGGCGGTATCCTATTTATTTGTACCTCCAAGGTGTTATGAATGTCATTGACCTATCTATATATATTTGCAGATATCGCTGAATCCGTATATATCAACATATATCACTCTATTGCCCTTTCTATCTGTATTATATATATGTATATATGTGTATGTATATATATAAATATATATATATATATATATATATATATATATATATATATATATATCTGACGGGGAAAGTGACAGGCAAGCTACACCTTTCATTGTGTACTTGTTGGTGTATACTGTTTCCTGGACTCCGCACATTTGTGTCTGTACCTGTCACATTACACACCTGCCGTAGGTTAGGGTTACCAGCTGTCCCACTCTGCGAGGGACAGTCCCTCTTTGGGCAGTTGTGTCCTGCAAAATATTTGTAAACATGGCAAATGTCCTGAGATTTTAGAACATACTTATTTCCTATAGTTTATGTAATAGTTGCATAAAACAGTTATTCTGTATCTGAACCACCTATATTTTCTAGAAACAGAATAAGTAAGTAAACATTACAAGAATGAGCTTTTATCTAGGCAAAACAGTGAAGTTCTGAATTTCGTACTGGCCTGGTGTATGTGTCGGCCTGCAGACATATGACGTATGTCCCACATTGGTCATTTGAAGAGGTGGCAACCCTACTATAGGTACATCTTGGCTAGCAATAGTATTAGGTGAGTCTATACATGATTGCGTGTTTTACTCCTGGCAGTGGTCGTTTTACCCTTCAGAGCAGGCGCTATTAGTACAGGGGTGAATAATGCTGGTTTCACCTGTTCTGGACATCATTGACCATGATCTGCACGATATTCGGAGAAGCTTATCCCTGTTTCGCCCATATCCATATAGTCATATTTAAACATCGCTTACCAGCAGTGGCAATGCATATTCCCGCTAACGTGTGCTACACATATGATCTGATGACTTGCATCTGACATGCATTACTCGTGCCTTCGGGATTAAGTTACATCCCTTGCAGGATGTGGGACCGGGAACATGCATGACGGTCACTGCATTTAACACATGGCCATCTGGGATTTGTACACGTGTTATGTCGTTTTGTACGTGGAGTATACTACGGCTGTTACTCCATACTGCACTCACATGGGTAACTCAGTTACTTTACATATTGATGAGTCCAGTTAATGGTATGTCCATGTGATGTTTACTGGATGTGCTCTGGCATTGGGTATGTATATCACAGTGAGCCACACATGATACTGTGCTACACCTTCAAACGACCGTAGGTGGAGCATGCTGGGGTGACGAATACCTGTCATGGGTACACCCCATGCCTTGACACAACATCCATGATTATATTATGTGGAGCCCCTCATTAACGCAGCAGGGACTCCATACTGAGTGTGTGCAGAACAGTGCTTACACACATGTGCTCCCACAATTGCCTCTGCTCCACTAAGCGATAGTTGGTTACTCGATGTTGTGGCGACAGCAGACACTGTTTGCCCTGTTTGGTGTATGGCCTCTGACAATCGGCCATGTACCTACCAATGTACCTGGGAACCTATACACACAGCACCACCATATGCTGATAGGCGCATGTACTGTTCAGGTGTTGACATTCCGTGTTCCAATAGCTGTTGTGTGTACAATGTTTGAGGGCTGCCTATGTAGGATTCACACAGTTGGCCACCTATACATTACAATTTACAGGTGGTCGTGTTTGTGTGCCATCCATTTTCCTGTGTGTGCAGGTGGAGTGGTGTGTCAGTCCGTATGGGCCTACACTGTCAGAGTATGTGCTATACGTTCCCTCTTTGCCAAGGCATAGGCATATTGGGCACTCCTCTGTCTGCCTACTGGGGCTGGCACAGTGTGTTCATGGTCTGAATCCCTCTGTGCCTGTGATGGCCTTGGCAATTGCGGTGGGCTATGAGGGCCTTCACCATTTTGTCCCTGCTGCAGCTGTTTCTGCAGGATCATATTATGCAGCATGGCACATACTATGATGATGTGGGCACATGTGCCTGGAGAGTACTGCAAGGCTCCACCAGATGTGTCCAAGCACCGGAACCATGATTTCAGCATCCCGAACACGCGCTCTATGATGATTCTGGTTTCTGCGTGTGCCTCATTATGGCATTCTTGCATGGGTGTGTGTGCATTTCTGATGGGAGTCATCATCCATGGCTCCAGTGCATAGCCAGCATCCCCCACAAGGTGGCCATGTGGGATGTCCCCCCTGACAAATACCTGATACAGCTGTGAGGCATGCCAGATATGGGAGTCATGGTAGCTTCCAGGGCTGCCAGCACACACATCCATGACAATGCCCTGGGCATTGCACATGACCTGGCAGTTGATGGAGTGGAATCCCTTGCAGTTTATGTAGCGCCTACCATGCTCACCGGGTGGTGACTTGATTTGTATGTGCGTGCAGTCTATCACACCCAGTACCTCCGGGTAGTGTGCCACATGGTGGAAGTGACGCATATTGCTGGCCAACTCCTCTAAGTTCGGGGGAAGTATATATGCTCATTGGCATGTGGTAACATGGCATCCAGGAACTAGTATAGTACCCTGGATGCTGATGCCTGTGAGATCCCCATTATATCTCCAGTTGGCCTTTGAAAGGTACTTGTGGCTAGTATTCGCAAGCTTACACATACCTTCGTGTCCACTGGGATGGGTTCCCCTCTGTTGTTTCTGATTCTCAGGCGTGGCTGGCACAGCTCCACTATTTGCCGTAAGATGTCCGTGTCCACCCTGTAATGCTCTACTATCTCCAGATCATGTAGCCCCTGGTAGATTACCCTTGGTCTGAACACTCTTCTCCTCCTCTGGGGCCTGCGGTGGTTGTCGGCATCATCCTCCACAACACCGTCAGTCTCTAACACATGCTGATGAATCACAGCTATGGCAGCTCCCAACTTGTACATTTTAAAAGTTCCCCATGTGTTTACACCTATGGTGCAGTGTTTGGGAATACACAGGTGTGTGTAGGGTGCTTTCACACTTTATACTATTGTGCTGTGAACACCGATGATGTCATAGGGTGTGTATGTACAATCGTAGCTACAGGGTATCTTATGTGTTTTACTACCGGAACTACTATTGTGGTGCCTTTGGTGTTGAATTACATACGGCTGCCATGGATTACCTCTTGACCTTCCCTTTACATTTCTGCACATTCCACCTACCATTTTCTGGCATGCATCCAGCAGCCTACTTTCATTTGTACTTTCCTAGACCTGGCGTATCTTGCGTAATGTGTGCTATTGCCGGTCTACTGTCAGTTTGCTTTGCTCTGCTATGACAGATCTCTTATCTTTGCAATCCAATGCCTCCCCTCCTTTCTTTGCATTCCAATGCCTCCCCTATCCTGTTTTGCAGGTTTCTGCGAGCAGACTTGTCAGCTGCCGTCGATTGGCTGCCGTGAGTTGATTGGTGTTGATTGCTCATTAGTACTCCAATTACCCTACTTCAGCATTTCCTTCTTTTCTTCCCCTGACCTTCCTGTTTGTGCTATTGTTTGCGGCGCGTGCATCTGCTTACTGGGTTTTGGGCATGTTTTCATCCCTGTACACATGCGCTTTTGGGCACCATGTGTGCTCTCAGCTAAACAATTCTATACCTTCCTCCCCACCCCTGTCCTGCAGCTTTGCTTAGCAACGGCCAGGCCAGATTTGCATTGCTCCAATGTGCTTACTGCTATGGTGGCACACCCCTCTGCTGATGTCATGTATCTCCTCTGAGCCACTCCTCAGTGTTATAGCGCTGCGCCGTATGGTACAACCTTCATCCGGCGGGACATTTGCGATTCAGTATTATCTGCCTCATTTGCATGGCATTGACTACTTATTCATAGTTACCACGCCAAACACTGTCGCAGGCCCTTAGCAACCCTTGCAACTTGGTTGTGGTGTTCCATGCCTACCATTGTGTATTATGGTGTAAACCTGATTTGTATTACATTGCGATTTTATGACATTTTTATATAATTTCTTTATGTTCCAGTTTGCACACACATGCCCTGCGGTTGTACTGTGCGTTACTGTGGACATGACATTAAATGTTGTTTTTTAGGTGTTTTGCATCTTTTCTTATGCCATTGGCTGTATATTTCACCATTGGCATATGTTAACTTTGTAATACATGAGTCTGGTCTGCTTCCATAGCTCCGATGTTCTGTTTGGGAAAATGTAAACCATGTTTTTTGTTTACATTTCCGTGGGCTTACGCTACACCTGCACCACTTCATGAATCACTATCTGCCTTCATTTGCATGCTGCGACACTGCGCATGGGGTGATTAGCATACCTATGCCAAGGACTGCGCAGTTCTGGTGTACGCCGGTAGTGCACGTGGTATTGGATCGTACCTGAATCGCTCGATGGCCATATTTGGCGTTATTCCGCCTACGCTACACCTGCGCCTGGCGCAAGCTTCATGAATCCCGGGGATAGTGTTAACTAGAGATGCTCTTCAAGATGATCAACATCTAACAAAAGTGAGTATCTACTAGATGGAGTACTATATACATGCCTATTTACAGATAAGTTTTAATTATGAGAAACCACGTACAATATTATTTATGACCCAGTATAATTACATTTTGTATACAACTGTTACCCATGCATATTATTCAGTGGAAATGTCTGAGATGTCATTCATGCTCCAGCTACACTCATCTGTTTTCTACCATGTCTTCTGGTGCTGCAAAATACAAGATATATTGTTATTTTATCTACTGTTTACTTTGAGAGAGTTCATCTATTTTTAACTCAATTATAATATTTTGCAGATTTTGAAAAAAAATGTGAACGTTGCAAAAAATGGAAACATTAAAAACAACCATAATATAAGAAAAATATTTTCTTTGCAAATATACTTAACAGCTCACTATAAAAAGAAACACATGTTTTTAGTGCTTTATAACTTGCTCATGATATATTTTAATATAGTTTGAGAGAAGGTGGAGGTTCAATTACTTTGGCAATTAATTCCCTTAGTATGTTATATCCTACAGTTGTGTATAACATAATACATAACATAATACAATAAATTATTCTACTTTTCCTCATAGCTGGAGAGTATCTAAAAGGCTAGTGACTTTAAGAGAGAGGCATTAAAGGCTAGTGACTTTAACATGGAGGCATTACGTTATTTTTGCACATTGAGCAAGGTAAGTCAGTCCCTTTTTCTGCTTCGTGTTTAGTGGTACACAAGTATATTGGTTTTGGAAGGATATTAGAAGAATGGACATAGTCTATTTTAGTTGTGTGTGAATATAGGGAATTGGCATTATTATTAGAAATTCATCCAGGTATAATATTTTAAAAAAGATTATCATTTAATGCCAACCAAATGAAGAAGTGTTTGGTCTCACTGAGGGATTTGACCATGATCTGTTTGTGAATGTTTTGAAAATGAGGTCGGAGAGCATATTATGTTCAGGGTACATAACCTGTAATATCTGACTGATAATGTACTGTGTTTGTATATCTCCTCAAATGAAGGTATTATTTTACATTTGGGTCATGGTGGGAGTGGTGAACAAAAGAAAAAAGTATCATGGAGATGGAAGAGTATGTTGATAGTATGATAATATTTAATTGCTTTTATGATGAGCTGTGTGTGCTAAGTATTGGTAACTAATGCCTGACCCCTCTTCTGTTTCTTCCCTTGTAAGACATCCATTGACAGGTTGCCTGACTTCATAGGACAAAGGGGTGGAGCCTCTACTATAATCCAGGTGACTGGGGTTTGATTATCTGGCTAGGTACAAGAGAAAAATAACTGGGGAGGGAGAGGAATGAAGGGGCATGGTCTGCTCTCCTTTGCCATGCAGGTAGGAGAGGATCCTGCACAGTAAGTGGCAAACAGGGCAGTGCAATCTCCCTGGTAGAGAATGGGAGCACCACATCTTGCATTCTGGGCGAGGGACAATGCCACATGGATGGAAAGCCTCTTGAAGAACCGAAGAGACATCTTCTGCAAATGTCCCATTGTATGTCCTTTATAAATGTGCATAGCTAGGGCCAAGGAGAAAAGAATGACTGATGGCTGTCTAAATGATGGCTCTCCCAATCATCTCTTATCTCTTTGAAGTTTAATGAATGGGACAATTATCCAGGAGGTATGGGTGATGATTAACAGACAGCAGGGGTAAAAAGATACAAAATAAAGATATACAACTGCAAGGCTGAACCATAAATGGTGTTGTCTTGAGAAAGGTAGTGGTTCCTGTTCTACTTCATCAATGCTGAAGTCAAAGTCAAGTAAGTCAGAAAAACAGACAGGATGAGGTCCTGATCTCATTCAGCATCTCCACCAACTAAGCACAGTTACTCCCTGATAAGATCTCTTTTTGATAGCTCCAGATGCAAGAGTTCAACTCTGATTTCCCATCACTCTCTGTGTTGAGTTTGTATGCTCTTGCTGTGCCTATAGGGGATTTCTCTGGGTACTTCCATTTCATCCTCTTGCAACAAGTTCCATTTCAGCAAAAAATTTTCAACCAGCTGTAATGACCCACCACTGCCAACCAGTAATCTAGGAGTCTCAATCCGAACAACTGGCAACAGAGGGGGGAATGTTCACTGGGAGGATAATAAGCACACACACGGTATTTCCAGATGCAGCTCTCTGCATCAAGTGCAGTTTCCCTTAAGAGCACACAGAGACCACAGTCAGTCCAGGGCTGGTTTCTTCCTCTTCCTCCAGATCCTGAGTAAGGCTTCCAACTGGCACAGTGATAGAGTTGAGATCTCATGCCAACACCTCCAGCACCCTGTCTATCCAACCAGTGCTTCATGTCCCTGCCAAGTAGCTGACACACACATTCTTTGAGGTTTGATTTACACACACACACACACACACAAAAACGCACACACACATACACACACACACACACACACACACACACACACACACACACACACACACACACACACACACACACACACACACCTGAGAAAGGCTGGCACAGGTTTACTAGGTATGCCTCTTTCTTCCCAGACTATAAGGTAGTTACCACTGCCACCAGTCATGCCTTATCAGCTACTTTAGGGCCCTTAACAAAGGATGTTCAATTTTACTGTGTAATATTAATACTAATGCAACTGGTAGTTTGACCAAGAGCAAGGCTATTAAGAGTAGCCCACACAGTGTCATCAAATAAATATGCAAATACTCTCAAAACTTAAATATCGCTAAACAGATCAGCCACAATGAAAGGTTTAAGATATTTAATAATAAATAATAAAATAATAAGACAATAAAAACTAAGCTTTACTATATTTCTGTCTGAATCTAAGAGAGTTATTATACCCTACCAAGATGTGGTGAATGGTTCTTCTTGTTGTTGTCAGGTCTAAGACAGAATGCAGAATGCCCTGTCTCATTAAGAGACTTCTCAAAATAATATGTAAACATTACTGCTGGGATAACTTGCAGAATAACATCACTTCTTGTCATCTGACTTCTAGTTCCCAAGCAAAAAACACACTGCTGGAAGATGGCAGTATTTAGCATCTACCTGTAAAATTACATAGACAAGGGCTTTTGCTCAGAGTGAGATCTTTGGCAGGTGCTGGAAGTCATAAAACAATTGCATTTCTTCATGCTTCCAAAATCGCAATTATTTCACCCCAAAGTCAATACAGAAAGCTTCTTAGTACAGACTGTGTGTCTCTGGCTGCATTGAAGCATCTTTATGGCCTAGCTTATAAAGTAATTTAATTTCAAATATTTTTCTAAAGTTTGTTGGACTGAAGTTAACTCTCTGTTTTCCTCTGTTAACATATACATTTAAACAGTTACAACAGTGAGTGTACATTTCTGTTCTCTTCCAGTAGGGCCCACTGTGGATACAGTTTAAGCACAAGCACTTTACAAATACCTTTTCAACACAAACATCTGTGCAAAGCAGTTTGATATACACATGAAATTCAGTTTTAATACATTTGTAACACAAGCATCTTGTATAGATTAGTTTGATATTCACAAATGACATATAATTATTTACAAAATTCCAGCTAGCTGTGCTGACAGTACCCCCTCTTGTCACACCAACTTCCACCCTTGGTCTTGGAACAAGCTTCCCATTTATATTAGACAGTGTAATATGCTACAAACATTCAAACCTCAATTAGACAAGTTGTTCAGATCCCATTATTTCATCCCAGGAGTCACAGACTACAAACTTCTAATTATGTCACACTAAACGTTGTCACATTTCTAACCTTTCTAGCTCTCCCATTTCTCCAAAGTCTTCTCTCTCTTCATTCTGGCATAATAGAAGCTGAAAACATTATTTCTTCATCCCCAAATTATTGGTGACTCTTACACTCATCGTTTGCACTACAACTCACCCTCAAGGGATCTTCTATGACATCATTGGTTAGCCTACTATGGTTGACATATACCCACCTTAGTCTTAACCTATGAACCAAAGAATCAGGATGTTGAAGAGCTCTACTATCATATAACAAATAATAAGTATAATCTAACCTTTTAGAAATTTTCAATAGACACTCCTATAACAAATTCCAAATCAGATATGTTTTAAATTATCTGTTATTCATTCATTGAATTATTCATTCATTCTGATGCTGCCTGCTTTGCCTAATTCAGGGGTGGAGGAGAGACAGATCCTAACCTGGTACTCGGTGTACAAAGGAACAAAATAATCCTGGATTGAGTACATTGTATTGTGAGTTGCCCATTGCGCGCGCGCACACACACACACACACACACACACACACACACACACACACACACACACACACACACACACACATCATATATCGGATGCATACCCACTGGCATTTTGGAGGATCACCAGTTCACCTACAGTACACTTTTGGTATGCAACATGAAACTTGAGCATTAGCAGAAGCCATCTTGGATGCAGTAAGAATGTGCTGACTCTAGACGGAAGACACTCTGGATGAGAAATGAACTGAAGAACCAAGAGAAGAAAGTCAGTAAAACTAACTGTGGCACTATTGTGCCACCCTCACCAAATACTATAACTGTCATATAATTATTTTTTTCAGATCTACCCAACAGCCTCAGATTATAGCCAGCTCTGAGACTATCCTTAGGCATCTGAGAAATCTCCACAGGTTAAGTCAATTTACACATTTGGTGAAAAATGTGATTCACAGACAGTTTGGCTGCAATGAAGAAGACCTCATTATCAGCTCATTAACATCTCTGAATCATCTTTGAGTACTTCACACAGTACAGTAAAGATCCTGCTGTAAACTTCATGCCTAATTAGGATGCATTCAGTCAGTTTTAAAAGCAATATATTAAGCATGCCGTCTGCTGCTGCCTGAAGTGTTTTGAAATGAGAGCTTAAAATTATAATCGTGATGTAAATCTTTTCCTGAATCAATTCCCTGTTTTGGCTCATTATTAAATATACTGGAAGCGTACCGCATCATGTTAGCTAACTACAGGCTTATAAGTTAAGCTTTCCTTTTTCTTTTTTCATTCTGATGACTTACGCACTGTCATGTAAAGAATGTCTTCCAGAGTCATCAGGATATGGTAGCATCTTCTCAAAGAATAACAGGAAGTTTCCCATTATTATTATTTTACTTCATTTTCTTAAATGGCTAGCATGACTAGAACAGCAGCGCATTCATCTATGCACTCAGTACAAACCTAAACCCTCTCTACACAGGCCTAGTGTTACAGGGTTTGACAAATTTGTTGCAAGTCAAGCTGGTACTTTAGTGTTGGTAAAGGAGCTTATTAAGTGAACAACACAATAGCATAAACATCATAAAGTCTCTATATAAAACAAAAGTCATTGATTAAATAAGAGTTCATACTGCTTAGGAGATAACCATTCAGGAGATACTTCTTTCCACTACTGTAATCTAGCAAGCAAAGCCTGAAAAAAGGGCCATCTTTTATAGAAATGTAAATAAATTCAGAAGTTACTTCAGTAAACATTTACAGATTCCATGTAAGATTTAAGCATGTTTAACACTTTATTTCCTTGTCTTTGTGGTACAGTGATAAAGCTCTGACTTATGCTGGAAGTGCTGGGGAGAGGATGGGAGTGAACTGGTGACACTGGCTCACCCACCCTGGGATGATGACATGGTGGCTCTGGACAATCTCTGCATGACAGAAGTGCTTGCTGGCAATGATGATCATTCCAAAGTGAGGAAGTTAACTTGGTCCAGCTAAGCTTGTTATGGTAGCCCACTGGAACACGTGTATTAATTAATCCATACATTAGGGAAGGCCAAATCAGGACCGTCCATGGTGGACCTAGTGATAGTGACAGATTCCATAGGTGGCGTGTGGGCTAGAAGCTGTCCAAATAATGGTCTCAGTGACTGTCTGTTGCTTCATAGCAAAAGAATGAGCAATGAATAGGTCTCACCCTCTGGGTAATGAATGGAAACGTTTATCTGAATGTGGTTGTCTGCTGGTCAATAGGCAGTGGGGACCAACAAATTAACATTTATCTTAATTAAGAAATGTGTGGTCTACCAATTTTCTGTCTGAAGCATTTATTTGTAATAAACAAAAACAACAATAAAAATGTATGAATTTTGAACTTAAAATATAAAACACCTCCTCTCTCCATACACAATCAACTTAATGCTGAGTAATGTTCCATGTATAAGTAACACCATATGAACTACAACTTTTCAGAGAGAACATGCTATTAATTAAAATTAAATCAGTCACAGTGTGTGTGTGTGTGTGTTTGTGTGCGGGTCCATATCAGAACAATGAAAGTCTAAAATAGCAAACGACCTAAAGGTCAAAAATGCAGGACATCAAACTCGCTATTCCACCCCCACTAAATATATATATATATATATATATATATATATATATATATATATATATATATATATATATATATATATATATATATATATATATATATATCTATATATATATATATATATATATATATATATATATATATATATATATATATATACATATATCTACAAACTCCGAGATCGCACTACAGTGAGGAAAGGACAAATATTCATATCTTCACTATAGTACGATCTCACAAAAAGCAGATTGAGGTCCAGCATTTCCGACCTTTAGGTTGTTTGTATATTTTGAGTTTTCAGTGTTCTGATAGGAACCCTGTGCTTGCACGTGCACATGGGCACTACTAATTTTATTTTATTTATTTTTTTACTTTTTTTTACTTAAGATCACAGGAGACAATCTGACTGACAGTCACTACAGAATGTTAAAATAGTCCAATAACTTCTAGATATTTACATGAAATTGAATGTTTTGAAAATATGATGACATTTTGCTAAATAATTAGAATTTTTCTGACTGAGTTAGAGAGACATTCTTCCATTTTTATACTGTGAATTATTATTCATTTTACACCTATTTTAAATCCTTCAAAAGTCTTTATCTGGTTTTATTGTTTCATTACATTCATTACATTTTTTCTTTACTGATATAGTTTTCTAGTTATTTTGTTGTTTTGGCTTTTTTAAGGGGGGAAGGAGACTGGTATCCAATTTATACATTCCTGTAGTCAGGTTCTGTTTTTGAAGGTTAGTGATATTTCCTCCATAGCAGTTCAGAACTTCTTTTTTTCTCTGTGGATTCACTCTGTGCACTGTCCTTTATTTTATATTGCTTATCACATATCAGTGAATATGAAGAAAAGCCATGATTTCCTTGTCAGAAAATCTAGAGTTTGTGAACCACAGATGCTGCAAAAAAGTATGTAATGGAATAGTTAACCAAATGAATACTGGGTAAAGGTGACTGAGTGGAGGCTACGATGGTTGTAGAAAAGAAAGGATAATACAGAAGTCTTATCCTCTCTTAGGCACCTACCCAGGAGAGAGGTAATTTAAGCAATCAAAACAACCAGGAAGAAAAGAGAGGCTAGCTGGAGTAGTAGGGGTAGTTATAGAACAATCCAACACAGCACAGGTGGACAACAAAATATTTACTGATCTGGTCACAGATGGAAAAGGACATCACATACAATGTTTCGCATCAAAAATAAAGTCCTGGTGGAGGAAATAATAACAATTAGCATGGATAAATAGATTTTTTTTATTTCCAAAGGTTTACAATTAACATTGTTCACAAATTCTATTTGCATTTAGCATAGGTTGTGTCTATGTTTTCTAGCATTGTAAAGTGCTCTGCTCCCTTGTTTTTAAAATTTCACCATGTAGCATCATTATCAACCACTGCTTTCCTAACAGCTTTATTTATCCATGGCAAAAAGTCAGCTTTGGTTCTGATATATAATCTGGAAGCATATTTATGGAGAGCAAAGTTGATAGGTCAGAATCATCATCCACTGTGGAAAAGCAATTCGAGGTAGACTGGTTTGCCACACTCATCTTAACTGTAAAGGATACCAGTGTGAGATCTGCTAGTCTGCATAAGTTGTTAATGGATGGAATTGCTATATGATTCCCAACATTTAGATCTGGTGAGAGATCATGAGAATGTTTGGAATGGTACCTGAATTAAGTTCATAGGTCCATACAAGGCAATCAATCTTTAGATCACTGCAAGGCTAGCCAATAAACCACATTCAAAAGTTCCTTCCATTCTTAAGGAAGGTAACACAAGATTCATTGCAGAGAATGGGAAACTAACACTTCAATAACTAAGACTGGTCCAGAGGAACATAATAAAATGGGATAAGACTATTACACCTTCTTCTTTTGGCTTTTCATGGTTAGGGGTCACCACAGCGAATCACCTGTCTGCTCATGATTGGCAGTGGAGTTTTACAGTGATGAGTTGCCAGCCCGGCTCCCAACCTTCCACAGAAGGCACACACATACACACGCACTCACTCCTAGGGCCAATTTAGAGTGTCCAATCCACCTGCAGCATGTCTTTGGGATGTGGGAGGAAACCAGAGCACCCAGAGGAAACCCACGTGACCACAGGGAGGACATGCAGACTTTCACAGAAGGCACCCCAGCCAAGGATTGAATCAGAGAACCTCTTGCTGTGAGGTGGCAACGCTAACCGCTGCACCACCGTGGACACCCTAGGATAAGACTATTACACCAATGAATCTAAATTATCTGTTGATGTAGATGTTACTCTTTTAAGTGTGTACTTGAAGTAAAAAATATTCTGTAAAGGAATGGAAGTAAAAGAATTATGGCTCTTTCATGTCTCAAAAGGCTAGACAGACATCCCGACAGACGAATTTGTAACAGATCAAGTAAAGAGGGTCTATTGCCAGGCTGTCAAAATAACCGAGGGTCAAAAACTGTCAAGGAAATATGAAGTCAACCAGGCAGGTTCTGAAGAAGTCCTTATTTTGAGGATGAAACCTGGGTTAACGTGTGTTTTTGGTGTGTTTTTTGGATGCTGCTAATAAACTGTCTGGTTGACTTCATATTTCCTTGACAGTTTTTGATTGTCTTTTGGTTACAAGTTTAAAATAACTGAGAGTATTGATTTTATTGATCTTCTTAGTTTGGAATCTCTGAGATTTCCCAAGTTAAGTGATATGTTTAAACAAATACATGCTAAAGGGGAATTATATTCAACAATAGGTCTGATAAGATATGAGTAAAGGGAATTCATGACTTCTTTGGATCTAAAGTGAATGCCATTGAAAGTTATATGAGGCAGAATGTAGGCTTTCTGAACTACTGTACAGACTCAGAAAAGATACTCAGCTATCAATAGGAGTGCCCAGAATGCTTGCAAAAGTGTCTGGTAGGACTGAAATATCAACTATATGGTATGATGTGGAAGTGTTCTGTTTACCCAAATGAACTATTCCATATTTTTCAACATTTAATTTGAGACCATTATCCTTGCACCATTTGTTAATAAAGTCTTATTCCAAGATTGCTGTCCAGAAGAAATAGATGATAAAAAGGAGAGGGTCTAGCATTGATCTCTGTGGTACACCACACACAACTTTACTGTTTTCAGAAATGGTACCTGCAACTCTAGCAATATGGCTTCTGATGGATAACAGATTGGCTATCTACCACAAAACATAAGAATTTAGATTTGGATTTGCAAGCTTGTGAATACTCTTTGCATGGGGAATACTGTCAAATGCAGTGGCTGGGACTAAACATGTTGTATGTACTGCATACCCACAGTCCTCTGATCTGATTACTTTTCCAAAGAAGTTAAAAAGGTAGGAGTTGTCTTTAACAAAACCAGATTAATGATAGTTGATGGTTAAGAGATTTTCAATGTCTAGATTAGTGACTGAGATAATACGTTCCGTAGCTTTACACATGTGATATTGAGACTAATGTGCCTGTACTTACTGTTTGCATGAGTGGGCCATCCTTGTGTAATGACATTAAAAAGTCTGTTTTCTGGGCTTAAGGGGAGTTAACTAGTGTAGAGACTTAGTCTGAAGAATTTCTGTAGCAGTTCAGAAAGGACATTTCTGGCACTAATAATTACAAACTACTATGTTATTAGGGCATATGGATGAGGCATTCTCATATTTGTAAATGGCTGAGAAAACTTGTTCCATGATAGTTAAAGGAGATGGCTGGGATTGTGGAATATGCCAAATTGTTATAATTGTACATGGAGCAAATATTTGCACTGAATTTGTCAACAAGGTTATTAAACATTTTCAGTGGGTCATAGTGTGCATTATTATAGTGGAATTTGCTATGAACATTGTTATGTATTAGTTCTTAACTTCCTAACACAGTTTGAGTTGAGTAAGAAAGGTTTGGGGTCATTATTGATTTAATTGGCTACTTTAAGTTCACATTCAGCATTGAACTTCCTAATAATTCCCTTCAGCTCTCTACAAGTTTGCTTAAGTATACTGTTATAAGCATTAAGTGATTTCTTTATCTTGTTATATAATTTGTTTATATGAATATTCTACCACTGATGTTTGGTTTTACATTTCTCAATATATCTAGTATGGATGGAGACACTTTTATCAATATTTTTGGCTTTACTTAAATATTTAAATATAAAATACTTTGTCGTGCTCTTCTCCTTCTGTAATGATTTTTGGATAGAACTTTATCCTCACTTGTGTCAAAAGATAAAATTTTATTGGCCTTTTTTAAAGGATAATATCATGGTAACTGAAATTACATTAGACATAGAGTAGATTTCATTAACATACCACTATGTATACATGGAGTTATACATGTCACTGTACCTTTCCCTAGTTCACCAACCATCCTTTCCATGGTAATACATAGTCCTTCAACATGAAGACATACAGCACCATATAGGGCTGGCCACATGGCCTTTCTGTATGCTAATGAGGCATTTCAGGAGGAGTGGAGTATGCTAATTAGCCATGTGCTGTCTCCTCGGCTCTGCATCCAGGAAGGCATCTATATGGCTGATTGAGTCAAGAAATCACTCAGCTGTGAAGATCATCATGGCCTTCCCCAAAATGTCACAGTATTGAACATAGCAAAAGGGCTGTGCTCAACTGCCCAATATGAATGTGATGGGGGGGAGCAACTGCACACCAGGGATTAATTTAATAATTAATAACTGTAGAATGAGAGTCTAAGTGTGTGGAACATGATGCACTTGACACCACAGCTGATTCTATAAAGTACTGTACTAGCACTAACATAGTATTAGAGATCAGAGGGTGGTGGGAATCACCAGACACCAAGAATGATTCAGTAAAGTGCTGTACCAGCATCAGTAGCAGTATGGGAATCAGAAGGTGGACAAAACTACCAGGGCCTAATACATAAGTGGTGCAATAGCACTCAGACTATTAATAACTGGATAAAACCACAGGAGGGCACATAGTGTAGGTGCAGGGATTGTAGTGCATGTGTGTGTGTGTGTGTGTGTGTGTGTGTGTGTGTGTGTGTGTGTGTGTGTGTGTGTGTGTGTGTGTGCGCGTGCACGTGCACGCGCATGCGTGCATGTGCATGTATGTATATGTACGTGTGCTTATGTTTTGAGTTCTTTGTGCGTGAGAGAGTGACCTCAGGGATGTCACTGCTGACATGAGAAGCAGGATACTACTGCAACGTGCTGATCAGCAATGATGTACACATTGCTTTAGTAAATGTGATTTAACAATCATGCAGATTAGCTAATAAGTTCTCACCTCATCATGGCTAACATGATCATGAACTGCAAATGGTCATGATGTAGGGCTCATTCTAGAAACTTTAACGAATTCCCAGGACATCTAGTCTATATAGATTTTGACACACCCTGTTCCTTATTGAACCTGAGGTGGTTGGCATATCTCCTGCAGTAAACTGCTTGATGTTTATTAGCGGAAGATTTTTTTTAAGTGGAATTTTTGAAAATATATATTATATGTATACACATCAGTCATACGAAAATATATGACAATATTTTCCTTTTTTGGCTATGGTGTTATTCTGCTTTGTTATACAATAAGACAACCTAGCCTCACAACTAATATTGCTAAATTTTTGACTTTTTAAAATTCACTTTACCACAAAACAAAATACCAATAGCTGCACTAGTGCCTAGAGAAAATATATTTATTCAATAAAATTGAAGTTAAGTACTTTCTTTCTACATCAGAACTTCTTCGGAACTAATAAAACTTGTAGGCAGCTTGCTGTAAACATCTAAAAATACTATGATGCAATATTAGTTATCCAATCACATTCTTACATATATGAATAATTAATCAGACATATCCACAAAACTCAATTGTAAAACTTGAAATACTGAAATATCAAATTTCAGTATCTCAAGACCAGAAGAACGAAAGTGAAAAAGTGCAGTTGTTCAAAACTGCACTTTGTCGAATGTGGGAATGTTGAATGTGCAGTAGGTATTTCCGGGTGTGTTTCTATTGTGTTCTGTCTCTTTAAGAAGTAGTGGTGTCTGAGTGTCGAGGTTGCTGGTGGATGTGAGATTATGTTCAGAGATGTAGGTAAGTATGTAGTATTTAAGGAATTAGGGTAGGGATATGTTTTTGTAATGTTTTTGGACGTTTTTGTAGTTTAGGGTAGTTGGTTTAGGGTTTGTGTGTGTAGGTGTTGAGAGGGGTGATTATTTTACATGTGTGGTTTGTGTGTGTAATGGGAGTGTAGGGCTCATAGAGGTAGATGTGTTGGGGTTTTTGTGTTAGTGTGACCTCGGAGTTGCTATATCTAAGCAGCCGGTATTTGGGGGGGCATAGCCCCCCACTTTGGGTGTGCTGCTTAAATGTAGAATAGTGTTTTTTTTAATATGCTTTCATGTCAGGGGATAGTTCAGTTTTTTTTTTTTAATTTGTTTTTTTTTTCGATTTTTTGCATGTCGGTATTTTGAGTTTTTGTGGTTGTGGAGTTTCGTTCTTCTGGTCTCGATATACTGAAATTTGATATTTCAGTATTATGAGCTTCAGATGTAAAACCACATGTGTGTGTGTGTGTGTGTGTGTGTGTGTGTGTGTGTGTGTGTGTGTGTATGTGTGTGTGTGTGTGTGTGTGTGTGTGTATGTGTATATATATAAGTGTGTGTATAAGTTCATGTATATATATACATATATATATATATATATATATATATATATATATATATATATATATATATATATATATTTTTTTTTTTTTTAATTATACACTGTATTCCATAGAATTTTACTATATATTTTTGCTTGCCTTCAAAGCCAATATACTATTCCATAAAAGTCTGGGTGGCATTCAACTGAATTAGTCAATAAACTTCCCTAGATTCCAATTTAGCCTCCCATAATCCACCTCAGGTGCTTGGGCTACTTTCTCCAAAATAAAAATTATAAATTTCTTGAAATTATTATAATGGACAGAGTGCTGGTATAAAGCATCCCTTTCATCATTTCTCCTATATGTGTTCATGTATTCTCTGTCTCAATTGTCTTTCCATTTTGCCAATATAAAATGACCCACATGACAAGTATATGCTACTTAAATCTTACTGATCATATTGCAGTTAAATGCACCATGTCATTTATACCCTTGTGTATGACTCAATATTTATATTCAGTGCATCATAAATATACCTACACTGTTGGTATCGACTACATTTGGTTATGGCATGACGTTCCACCCTAGGATGAGAATTCTCAGCAATATTTTTTATATTTTTGTCCAACTTGTAAATGAAATTTGGGATAATTACTAACTTATCCTTAAGCCAATAACTTCCAATTCATACCTATAATTTCCTTCACATGTTTGCTTTTTTTCACCACATTGAATGATCATAGCACCACTGTATTTCTTATCTCTCTTCTTCTTATATATTTCAATAAGTTCTTTGTTTTTTAATTTGCGGGAATACCTCCCACTTCATTCTGCAATTACTTCTTGATGTATAGTTTTAATAATCTTCCCAGTACATCCTCTCACATAGACATATTATAGTAAAAAAGGTGAAAAGAGGACTTTGAATGATCCCTGGCATGGGCAATGCAAACAAGGCGATGATTGCAACTTGGATAGTGCAGTTAATGCTGACCAGGAAAGGATTAGTATTGACTGAGAGAAATCAGTTTTTTAGAGCCCCAGAATTACCACATAGATCATGTACTCCCCTATGTTGTTCCCTGAGACTTCAAGAGAGAAGCAATGATTGTGTGGAATCATCAAAGAAATATTACCAATTTATCACAAACCACACAAGGAAGGGATGGATGTGGGAGGGGCAGGAGGTACACAACTAAATACCGAATAAAATATTGAACAAAATGTTGATTTATACGCCTGATTGTAAATGATAATGGTTTCAAAATATTTAATTGTGGCAACATAGATATAAACAAGGTTCTTGTTGAGATTTTAAAAAAAGGTTTTACCTTTCTCCCTTCAAATAAATTCAATATGATCAATGATATTATTGAGATGAAACTATTTGTGAGGAAACTCAGTTTCAACATTTTATTTGAAAGACAAAAAATGAAAACTGGTGTAGGACATCAAACCCACTATTAGTGCAATCATTAGCACCGTGCTTTCGAAGTGGAAAGATTGAAACATATTTTACAAGTTGACCAAGGAGCAAAATTAAATGTTGAAACACTTATCAAGAAACAGGAATATTGCTATTATGAAACTGATAAAGGTAGGAAGTGTAGTGTTGCTGAATACAATTGAATCTTGATGGAAAATGTATCAGTATTAGAATAATTAAAATTATTTGGAAATGATTTCCAAGAATGAAGTTAATATTTTAAATGTCAAAATGAAAACTGACTTAGGGAATTTAGAAATGATAACTTGTTATTACCTGACTGTGAAAACATATTTGAGTATAAAAAAAGAAAAAAAACTTTGATCCTCCTTTGCAACCAGTAGTAGCTACTGAAGGTTGTATGATAGAACCATTAGCAAAATGGATGGATTAGAAGTTAAAACAATATTTTCAAACATTTTACCTAGACTAATGTATATATTCATGACATCACAGACAACAATACATAATAAATTCTTCAAACACATTCATACCTTCCTAGCAAAATTTATATGGGAATCCAAAAAAAAAACAGAATCTCCTATCCAAAATTAACACTCCCCAAAAGCAAAGGAGGACTAAATCTACCAGATTTTAAAATGTACTACTCGATCATTAACACTAACAGAATATTAAGAATAGCTGAACATAACCCGTCAATGGAAAATTGGTCTCCTCTTTGCATGACAATCTATTATAGATATATTAAAGCTCTAGGCTTCAATCTCAAAGCACTTCCATTCCTGAAGCAGAAAGAAATACAAACTTATAACATTATAGAGCCCTTAAAACATTCTATCAACTTAGTGCAAAAAACTCTTTCAATTCTTGAACCTTAGACAAGCCATGACAATATTGCAACCCCTTCATAAAAACCCAAATTTAAAAATAAACAGTAAGATGCTGGACTTAATCCCTTTTCCCAGACTGAAAGATAAAACAATCCAAGATATTTATCCCTACCTTAACTGTTCAATACAAGAAATGAGGACCAACTTAAACCTCTATAAATCACACATAATAATCCTAAGACAAATCAAAGAACTGTGACCAATAGTGACATAGAAACCTGTAGCAGGTTTTGGAAAACTATTATCACAACAAAGAAAACTATTACTAATTCATATAAAATGATAAATGAAATCAAATACCAGAAATACCTCCTCTTCTCTAACTACTGGAGAAAATTTAAACCATCCACAGATGATCAGCAAATAAGCCAGTCCATCAATCTAACACTGAAGATTATACCCCTCAAAAAGTTAGCATACACTCAGCTCATGATCAATAATAATGCTTATTTTACACCTGCAATCCTACACAAATTTAACACATCAAAATCACCTTTCTGCCCACACTGTTAGGACCAAATAGTTGACTTAATCCATATAAATAACTTGGATATTACGAATGCATATACTGTCTATATAACTGTGGAACTAACAGTGAAAGCATCTGTGTACATAGTGTAAATAGATATGTTGTACGACCTATATCCTGTGGTATTTGACATCAATGTATAACATATATATATATATATATATATATGGTTTCACTTGAAACCATCGAATCTACATTACGTCGAGTTACACACCATCGAGACCAGTACATCGTACACTCAAAGCAGCAAAAACGGAATCCGTCGACTCTCATAACATCGAAAGTTTAAACGGAAACACGCCGATCACCCTGTGAGACCCACATGTACTAAATAAAGAAAGATCGCCGGCACACGTGAATTTCCTCTTTAGAATAAAATAAATATTTCAACATTGTCTTTAGAATAACATCCATATTTCAACATAATATTCACACATTAGTAGTCTCTTTCAAAACTAAAGTTTGCAAACCTAAACTTTTCCACTTGGAATCCTAATTGCTGACAGATTAATCCCTTAAAGAAATATGCACCATCCATCAACCAAATTCTACAATTGCTTATATCAGACAAGTTTTTCACTGTACTAAGAACTAAAACCGTCATATCCGTAGATTCATCAACATATCTTTTGCTGATAAATGAACATTCCTTCAACTCAAACTCAGATATGTTAATATTAGAAAGTGTCACCGAAGTACTATGTGAGCCTTTACTGTTCCTTCTTCGAACTCTATTAACTTGTTGTAGTAATGCCTTACGGCTAGGCAGATTAGCAACATTGCCTAAACTACTAGTAGCCATAACATCATCAACTATTAAACACGGCGTATCACGGGACATTACTGCTTTCTCCTTTAAATAACTACACATTTCATAATGCTGTACTTCCGAAGGATCTCCGGTATGGCTATGGGCATTACTTTTACACAACTTTTCACCATCAGACATTGATAGTGTTACACAATGTCCCTTACACTTGTTCACATGCTTTTGCTTGCAACACCAATACCTCTTCACATCTATAGCTCTTTCTAAATTGTACACAAATCCAACTATTGTAAGTACATCTTTTTTCCGCTGGGACTTGGTAATAGGGTATAATGTACCTATATTACCAGGGCAGTATGTGGAGTGTTCCGCCATTGCAGTCTGCTCTAATTTAATTCATTGCATTTACAACACCTGTTAAATACATTCTTGAACCGGATGTATACAACGCTCTAGATATTCTTTACAATACAGTACGTATCTACTACAGTTAAAACCACGGTGGTATAACTAATAAGTTTAAGTTGCTGATCGATGTTTTTAATGGCTATAAACTCGATGTTTTGTAACTCGATGGATTCCGTTTTCGCTGCTTTGAGTGTACGATGTACTGGTCTCGATGGTGTGTAACTCGACATAATGTAGATTCGATGATTTCAAGTGAAACCATATATATATATATATATATATATATATATATATATATATATATATACGGTGATGTTGTAAGATAGTTTTTATTTGTGACATTTATTAATGTAAAAATAAAAATAAAAATTATTGAAAAAAAAAAGAAGTTAAAACAATATTTTACAGACAAAACACACATATTAAAGAACTCAAGGAATTGTTTAGCTAAAATAGCTTCAACCCCTTTAATGAAAACAGTTGTTTTGTAACTATAGTCATAAAGGACCTCATTTTGTGTAACTCGACATAATGTAGATTCAATGGTTTCATGTGAAACCATATATATATATATATATATATATATATATATATATATATATATATATATATATATATGGTGATGTTGTAAGATAGTTTTTATTTGTGACATTTATTAATGTAAAAATAAAAATAAAAATTATTGAAAAAAAAAAAAGAAGTTAAAACAATATTTTACAGACAAAACACACATATTAAAGAACTCATGGAATTGTTTAGCTAAAATAGCTTCAACCCCTTTAATGAAAACAGTTGTTTTGTAACTATAGTCATAAAGGACCTCATTTTGGTGATCCCACATCAAATAGGTTTAGATTGGTTTAGGGAAGCCTTAGTGATTGTCCATCCATGTCCCATGAAGAAATTATTTTATTTATAGGTATGATGTAAATAGTGCTACAGAACAACTTTGTTTTTCTTCTGAAGGAGACTACTATAAACAGAGTAGAGGAATGGCTATGGGGGTAACTTCCGCATCTGTATTATAAACAATATGCAATGAGTGACAAAACTGGTTGATTATACATTTATATTTAAGATTTCAAGACAATATATATTGTTATTATGGCAAAGCAGTACTGAACTATTAAATAACTGGATACATTACCTGAATCAGACTATGGAATTTTTAAAATTTACTAGTGAGTACAGTTTTGACAAAATTAATTATTTGGATATGACTATTATTAAAAACAAAGAGTCTGGGAAATATGACTCTATAGAAAGGTAGATATATATGAAGGTAACTTTCTTTAATAGTTTCCTACACTATGACAGTTGCCACCCAATATGGAAAAAAAATTGGTAAAAAGACAATCTGTCCACTTATCAAGACTAGTGTGAGATGATAGTCATTTTTTGCAGGAAGTTAATATTCTGAGTAATGCACTTTTAGTGAAAGGGTACCCTAGGGAGATTATTAAAACCTCATGTCAGGAAGTAATTACAAAATGAGGTAGGAGGTATGTCCCCACATAAAAAAAAAAAAAAACAAAAAAAAAACAAAGAACTTATTGAAATATATAAGAACAAGAGAGATGAGGGATATAGTAGTGCTTTGATTATTCAATTTGATGAAAAAAGCAAAAAACAGGAAGGATATTGTAATAATGAATTAGAAGTTATTGGTTGAGTTGTACAGGCTTAAGGATAAGTTAGGGGTTATCCTGAATGTCGTTTACAAGAGGGACAGACATATCAAGCATATTGTTGAGAACTTCCACTCTAGGATGGGACATCATGGCATGACCAAACGCGATTCATGCCAGCAGTGTATGTTTATTTAAGATGCAAAACATATAAATATTTGGTCACACCCAAGGTTATTACCTATAAATGGCAGACCTAACTGCAATACAACCAGTATAGTTTATATATTCAGAGAATATATGAACATGTATATGCCATTAAGAGTTATGATGAAATGAATGCATTATACCAGCATTCTGCCCACTATAATAATTTCAATAATTTTTTTATTTTAAAGAAAGTAACCCAAACAACCTGAGATATATAATAGGAAGCTAAGTTGGAATTGCAGTGTTTGATTCCTTCAGCCTTCATGTTCTGTGTGACACTGAACAAGTCACTTAACCAGGCAATGTTCTCGACTGAATCAGAGACAAATGTGAAGAGAATCAGGGAAAAAATCCAGCAGTAATTGAGGTCATATTAAAAATATTATTAATATTAGCTTGAAGCACTGACAGAACAAGAAAATGAAAAAAAATAATATACAATTTCTGTGTCTTTGACTATGCCTTCCCTTCACTTGCTACTTCTGCCTGACCCTGCCTATACTGATCATTTATAACTTAATAGCTTACTTTCTAAGGTCAAATTGTGTATAAGCCATGTAATACAGTTTATCTGATGTTATCAAAAGAGTTATCACAAGTGATCTATGTATTATTTGATCTACATAGATATTACACAATATCAGATTTCCCCATTCTGAAAACTATGCAAGAATATATTGCATATAGTGAATCTGGTGATTTTGTCGGTCATAATTTATGTTGTGCAGTGCTGCGCTTATTGCAGCAGTTTTTTAAAGTTAACGCCATAGAAGCAGGCAATTTTGGTTGTAACAGTAACTAACATAAGCAAATTCACCCAAATCAAATCAGTAATTAGAATATTGCTATTCACACACTTGTAGCTGCTCCTTAGTTCACGGCTGCTACAAATAGCCCAGCTACTTATTTAAATAGGCATATATACTCTCTCTCTCTCTCACTCTCTAGATATATATATATATATATATATATATATATATATATATATATATATATATATATATATCCTATAGCAATGTAGCATCTGCTTTATGCTCACTGGTAATGAACTCCTAGTAAATGTAAATAACCCTGTTTGTGAGCCATGCAAATATTTAAGGAAAATGTAGCATGAATCCCTCTCCTCCAAAAAAACGCAGATTTTGAGCATTGCACTAAGATTCCAAATGCAATGCATCCAAGCCTAACACATAATATAATGCTGTATGCTGACATTGTAAAAATATCTTTAGCCAAGACTCCTAGACCCACAAAGATTATATTTCAGCAAAAATCAAAATTAAAGATCATGGCACATATTACGTCACCTTTAACAAAGCATTACCAAAAGTCAAAAGGTTTCAGTTCTACTACACCTGATCACTTAACAAACAACAACATTTTAGTAGCTGATGATTCCATAGTGAGACAAACAGATTCTCCAGTCAACAGATGGGACAAAGGCAGGGTGACAGTGAGTTGTCTTTCAGGTATCAGAATCTCAGATGTCTCAAAGGCCCTTACGACCTTTGCATCAGACAAATATAACTACAACGTTGTAGCTATGCATGGAGGGTGAATAACAAAGGGGTGAAAAACCCTGAGAGAAAACAGAGAGACATATGTGAGCTGTCTATGTATGTTACCGATGCAGGCAAGTACCTGATACTGAGCAGAATCATCCTTCTCCACAAATAATGCATAGTTATAAAGAAAAGATTATTGGAATCAACAGTCAATCAAAGCAAACTGGTGCATTTATGTCATTCTATTTGTATCCAGTATGTGTTAACATAAGCATAACAAGAGTGGGGTAAGGGGGGATGCTTCCCCGGGTGAAAGATATTAGGGGCATGACTAGGTAGAGCAGTTTTTTTACATTCTTTTCTGTGCTTCTTGTTTCTTGTATCTGCTATAGAAAGCAAATTAAAAATAGAAGAAATTCTTTTGTTTTTGGCTGAAATGCTGAGAGGGTGGGATGACAGATCAGTGACAGGCACTATGTGCAAGGTTAGCCACCTATAGCTCTGTGTGTAAGCACAGAATGAGGAGCTTGACAGACCTACTTGCTTAGCAAATGATGGTCTGCATCTCTTATTCAAAGGATTCTGCATACAGGCTTAAGCCTCTGTTTCACCCAAAGTGCCCATTCTTATGACAAACTTCACTTAGTAAACATTCCAACATATCAAAAAAACAACAGCAAATTAAGGTGGCTCTGCTCAATGCCAGAAGTCGAAACAAGCCGCCCTCCTGCATTTGGCAAACATCTCTGTATGTGCAATTACTGAAACCTGTTTTACATGCACACAAAGCATGCCAAACATACTGAGGTTAATGTCTCCCACATGTTCAAATCCAACAGCAACTGTTGTGTTGTATCCATATTTGTCCAAAACCATATCACCCCTAAAAAGATTTACAGAGACCTACACACTGTACTTTCTGAACACCAATTTACACTAAACAAAATCAACTGTTAGTTTATTACCTAATATAAGACTCCTTTCATGACATCACAAGCCTATACCATGGCCCTAAACATCAAGGATGAGCTCATAAATAAGAACTGCATCATTCTAGGAGACTTCATCTACTTTTGTCTAATGTACCTACACCTCCAATGTAGTACATGCTCAGAATTTTTACACCTAATAGATGTAAATTCGATGGATCAGATTGTTACTACAACTAACTAAAAGACAGAATATTCTTGGCCTGGTACTTGAAATATAACATCATCATGCTCACCTCCCCTGGTAACTCCCTTTCTGAATAAGTCTGACCATAAGCTAGTAACCATTTCTCTCAAACTATCCAAACACCAAGAAACCATTATATCAAAATTCAAAGACTTCAAGCATATACAGCTCCTCAAATTCTACAGTCAAGTATCAAATTTCACTGGCAACTTCATCCTAGTCTTTGCCTCAGCAAATAGATTTGACAAGGAAGTTTATACCCACATAAATAAATGTATAGAATTAGTAGTCCAATCCAGATCCAAATATAATAGGAAATTTAAAAGCAAACCATCCTTGTCATACACCGATATAAAAAAAAAATTCTAAAATACAAGGAAAAATCTCATTAGAGTATAGAGAAGATATAAAGACCCCAACCAATGGAAAATATTAGGAATTTGACTAGGCTTGCCACCTGTCTGGTATTTTTTTAGACTATCCAGAAATCAGAATGACTCTCCAGTAGTCCAGAAAATAATGAATAAAATCCAGTATTCCATTTTGCAGAATGCCAGAGTTTGTAAATTAACATTAGTCTGATTTTTGATGAAAAGCATTTTTGATAAAAAGCATCACTAAAGCAATGCAACTCCAGGATTAGACAAAAAAAATAGATGAAAGGAGATGTTCTGTCACAATGACATACACAATTATACCATAAAACGGGTGTGGGGGTGGGTGGGAAGGGGGACTAGGGAGTGATGTCTTGGGTGATGCAGGGTGTGTGGCTTTGATCTGGGTTTGCCACAGTGAAAGGTGGCAACCCTAAATTTGACTCAGAATTTTATAAAGGCTATTAGGTCTACTAAGACAGCCCATGAGCTTAGGTTGGCATCTAAAGCCAGAGACAATTACAGATTTTTCTTTAGTTGACAATTATGTCATAAAACTAAGAAACAACAGCAATGTACAGAACTCATACTAAATGACTAAACCTACTCAGAGCTGGGGGATATTGCCAAAATTCTAGCAAATAAATTTTGTGAAAATTTTACTCATAAGATGAGTATGCAAAGTTCTTTAATCACTGTAGCTCTCGAACCCCCCACATTATCATTAGATAACATGTCCTGAAAGTAATGCCCAAGACAAGGGTTACTTCCTTCATGTGACCAAATAATATAACCAGCTGTTTGATAAACAGTACAAAACATGCCCTGCTGGAACCCCTACATAAGCTACTAGGCCAGGCTCAGTCGTGGGAATATGGCATATAGCTGTGCAGACCAATTAGCCTGATTAGTCATGTTTGTAATGCCATGGAACTTATTACTGATTCAATTAACATCACCATTAAAAAAGTCTCATTAGGCTAGGTTGAAAGCAAAGTAATTTTGTAAAATGTAGAACTTGTTTAAATAACCTGGTTATCTTCTTTGTGAAAGTAACACAAGCTATTGACAGTGATCAAACTGTACACACTACATAGCTTGATCTGGCCAAGGCATTAGACAAAATCACCCATGACAGCATAATACTGCGGTGGTGGTGCTGTGGTAGCATTGTCGCCTCACAGTAAGACATTGTCCTGTTCGATTCTCAGCTAGAGCGTCTTCTGTGTGGAGACATGTATGAATGGGCATACCTTCATTGAAGGTTGTGCATCAGGGCCGGCAACTCAGCACGTAAAAATCTACTGCCAATCATTAGCGGACCGGAGTTCCGCTGTGGCGACCCCTAACCAGGAAAAGCCAAAAGACACAACAACCCATGACAGCATAATTAATAAACTTAATGCATTGCAAGTAGATCCCTATATAGTTAGATGGGAAACTAATTGGCTAGAAGACAGAACCCTGTAACAAAGGCAGCATCATCATGAAGGAGACCAGTGATGGAACCTCTTTTGTTCTTTATTTAGTTCTTTGACCAACAGTCTAAAAAGCAAAATCTATAGTTAACTAAGTTTGTGGGTGGCTGTATTTTCATTTTTTTTACATTTATGTGCTTGTTTGTCTGGTGCAGGTCATTGCTTAGCTATGCTTAACTTTGTACACAAATACATCAGACATCCACTAGACATCTAAAAATAGAAACTGGATGCATTCAATTTATTTTTTTCATGTGCTTGTTTGCACTGTGTGGCACAATGCTTAGTTATGCTTAGCTTTGTGTACATATACATTAGACATTTGCTAGAAATCTAAAAATAGAAACCAGATGCATTCAATTTTAATATTTTTTATATGTGCTTGTTTGCACAATGCACTGCATTATTTAGCTAAGAGTAGCATGGCATACTTAAGCATTAGACATTCTGCTAGACAGCTAAAAATAGAAACCAGATGTATTCAACTGTTGTGGTTCTACAGTGCTTAGCAACATGCAAACCTGCACAGCAAAATTGTGGTACACTTACAGGCACCTTTGCAGTATATCTGAAGACTTTCAAATTCCCTTCACTATCCCAGTGGCTAGATACATTAAGTCATGACCTACAGTGTACTGAGTCCTGGGTTCAAGTCCTGAATAGTAATACTTTTTACATATAGTGCTGTGAAACTGTGTCAGGTGAGTGAAACATCAGTTGACTTGAAATTAAATAATTGATACATTTAGAAAAGCTGTGCAATGCTAAGCAGTGCTTACACATGGTCTTTTCCAGTTTGTAAACTGCTAAGCTTTGCTTAAACATGAGTCATGCGAGTCTGTGGTATGCTAAGTGATGCAGCGGATTTTTTAAAGTTACAGTATGATGTACAAGGGCAGGAATGCAGCCTATTTCAAGAGAAATAGGCAGTAATATCATATTATTCCTGAGGGTCTAACCTTGACTCTGGGTATGGTTGCTGTCATGGCGGAAGTTGTGCACTTTAGGACACAGAGGTGGGGTATGTGGGAGTCAAGGGTTTTCACTTGGCTCCTGATACAATGCCACAGACCCCAGCTGTTGCAGGGTGACTACCAGGGCTCAGAATGTAAGTCTGAGGCCTGGGATAGTTTGGCAAGGGACCTAACCAGTGTGACTGGTATCCCCCGCACTGGTAAGCAGTGTCATCACCACTATGATGGCCTTTACCATAGGAAGAGGGGAATCTTGGCCACCTGGATCCAAGAGACAAGGGATGGGCACACCCCACAGATATGTAAGTATGTTTTCCAGTAATTTATATATACACAAGCTGAATCCATGCAAAACTGTTATGCATAATGGTCTCTTTCTCTTACCACAACTGTAGAAGACAGGGCTTGAAATGTCCCGTCCCAAGCAAGGCATTTGGCCAGAATGAGACAAGTGTGTGGTATGTAAGAAAATCAATAAGGTTATAACTTAATGCATCACTTAAAAATAAAATAAACACAGATATTGCAGTCTTAACAGTCATGTATGAAATACCTGGGGCATCATACATTTTTATTACTCTGTCAGTGCATATCTGAACTGGTAAATTAAATTAAATTAAAGCAAGTAAGCATGCAGTACTGTGCAGCAAAGCTTCCAACCATCAGTTAATGTTGTGGTCTACTCAGATTAAGAGTCAATGTTGTGGTCTGCTTATTGTCTGAAATATGCTGTAGATTGCACTCAATAAATGAATAGGTAAATGTGTAAGTTAACAGAAGTCCTGCACAGCTATCCATGTTTGTAAATGCCAGGTCTGAAGCAACATTAATCAATAAAGTATAAAAGGAGATGATGCTTTGATAATTAATTTTTCAAATAAAATGTTCAGTATTCCTGTAGTCACTGATTGTGGGTTCTAATCCAGCACCAGCCAACTGATAAATGTACAGTAGTCAATAACGTTTCACCAAATGTCATAAATAAATGCTGTACAGTACCCAGATTGAGTCCATGTTGTGTTCTGCTTATTTTACCTGATGTATGCTGTTGGTTGCAGTGAACAAATGAATAGGGTAATGTGTACTTTAACAGAACCCCTACACAGTTATACATGTATGTAAACCAAGATTTGAAGCAACAGAAATCAATAAAGTGTAAAAGGAGATACTGCCCTGATAATTTAATGTTTTTAAATAAAATGGTCAGCATTCGTGTAGTCACTTCTTGTGGATTCTAATCTGACACCAGCCAGCTGATAAATGTACAGTAGTTAATAATGTTTCACCATATGTCATAAATAAATGCTGTGCATTACCCAGATTAAGATCTAATGGTGTGTTCTGTACATTTTGTCTGATACATGCTGCAGATTGCAGTCGATAAATGAATAGGGTAAATGTGTAAGGTAATGGAACTCCTACACAACTATGCATGTGTGTAAATGCAAGATTTGACACAACATGAATCAATAAAAGTTTAAAAGGAGATGGTGATCTGTTAATTTATGTTTTTAAAATAAAATGTTCAGTATTCCTGTAGTCACTGTTTGTGGGTTCTAAACCCACACCAACCAACTGAGAAATATCCAGCTGTCAAGTATAATTAGTGTACACAAACATACCTCTCAACTGTCACGGTTTTTGCAGAATGTAATGAATATTGCCCCATATGTCTGGTCCTCGAATTTGCAAATAGACGACTTCACTTCAAATGCAATTTAATGGAAACTCTGTTATCAGAACATCTTGCTACTATTGTATGAGTACACTATGTAAGAATGTTCCCTGTTGTTGTGCCTTTGTACCACCATTATGTACGGCTTGGCCCATAATATTCCACGCTAAGAGGTTAAGAGCTATGTACGTCCAACATCACATATACAATATAAGCAGTCGGTGTTCTTACAAGTGAAATCTAACATATCTAAAAGTATGTTACTGTGGTCTTTGTAGTTATATTATCTGTGAATTTACTAATGTTCTTCTTTTTTCTCTCACCCCACCCCTTCTTTTCTTTTGTTTGTTAAATACATTTATGATTATCATTTGATATTATCATATTATTTGTTATTACATTTTATGTTGGCCTTATGTATAATTTAATATTGCTTTGCTTGTTAAAAATCTTTCATTAACATTATTTATTGTTGTGTTTCTCATTATATTATTTTCAATTTGTTTCCATTTATCATTATTGTTTTTTCTTATGTTATTACATTTGTTTCAGTTATGTTTATTTTTCCTTATGTTTAGATTTCATTTACCATGTATGAAAAGGTAGGCCTGTTCCCAGTGATCCACATACCTTGGCTCCCCCGGCCAAGCCACCAGGGCTTAGCACGTCTGGGCCACAGTCTGGTGGTGCTCCCTTTGCTGGCCCTGTACTATCTGGTTCATTGGGTAGTTCCAATCCACAGGCTGAAGGTAGCCCCCCTTCTGGGAGTGATGGTGGAGGGAGTGCTTTTGCCACCCAAGACCAACTGCCAGACATGCTGCGTAGGCTTGTGTGCCAAACTGTTAGTGCACACCTGTGCTGGATGGAGAGCATGCTGTCCATCCTGGTAGGGCAGTCTCACCCCAGGCACCAGCATTGACCACTGTCTCCACAGGAGCAGTGAAGGTGCAGTGCTGGCAGCCCCATGGGTGAGGACTTGAGTCACACTACTACTGTGTCTGACGTCCATGGGACTTTTTCACATCACCCTCCCCAACCAAGGTATTCACCCCCACTTGTGTCACACACCAACGCTGTCTGCTGTCTTGTTTGTCTGCAAAAGCTTCCTCACCTTCCAAACTCACCTTCCTCACACATATCTATGTCCCTTCCCCAGCATTCCAGTCTCCTTAAAAACAAATGGGCACCTATCCCAAAAAAAAAAAAAAAAAAAAAGTCATCCCATTCATAGTTCTCCATTTTGCACACATGTCCACTGGATACACTTAATTTGGTCCAAATGGCTTGACAGCACACTTATGTTCCCATCATTCCTCTCTCTGGGGGTGACAGTCCAAATTCAACTAAAAAAACTGTTAAAGTGCACAGTTGTTGCCATTGAAGAACTGGATAGCTATGGTTCTTTCCTGCACCCTTCCTGCATATACCTACCTGCCTTTCACTATGTTTTCCCCCTGCTTGCACCTCATTTCACCACTGTACTATCTCCCCAATTGTTAGTTTCTGTAAATAATTTTTTGTGATGCTGTGCTATGTATAGCATTGCTAAGCTATGCTAAATGATGATATATTAATATCTGTATTTGAAAACATAGTAATCACATTCAAAAAATACACTTGCACCCTATTTCAAACCCAATACCATTGCATCTGAAGAAGAGTGCATCAACTCACCAAGTCACACAGTCACTTAATTAGCGCCGTTGTTTTAAGCAACACATAGTAATTGTCATATTCTCATCATTAGGCTTGTTTAAGCAATGCTGTGCATTGCACTGCATCATGCAAATCTGCTAAAAAAATAATGGAAAAATAGGAGTTTAACTGGGACTCAGGTAAAAAAATACATCTCTGTAAATCCATATACATAATAATAGATGTAAGTGAGGTAAGTAGCAGCTAAGTGTGCAATTATATCTACAACATGTAAAAATACACATGCTATAACAGTGACTCAGTAGCTTGATCTGTTAAATTCATTGAAAATGTTATTTTTTGGTCCACATGGCCCTGGGTTCAAATACAGCTGTCTCTGGCATTTAAAGCACATGTATGTGTACATCACCAGTATAAATTCTGATATGTATGACTGTCTCATCACCCATTTATCCACCCAAAGCAGTGCAGATTGAATGGCTGCTTCTAAATAACGGAAGATAGAACTATATTTAAACTATTCCTATTACAACACTAGAACGTTCATAGAATGTTATGTCATACATTAGGAATTCCTAGAGGATTTTTGAAGTACGTAATTCAAATGAGGCCCAGTAATATCAGACTTAGCCCACAATGATTTGCTAGTGATATTACAGACAAAAACAGCTGCACAAGTAACATACATATATGGAGGACATGCTAGAAGCAATGGTTGCCAGCAAGCACATTCCAGGTGACTACCATGACATAACACATGACTTGGTAGTTATCTAGCTGGTTGATATAGGTTCATAGATTAGTACTAGGCTAACAGCCTTTCTGGGCCATTTTATACCCAGCCAATTACCCCATGTGAGAATCAAACCCTGTACCTTGTAACTGTAAGGTAAACACCTTAACCATTATGCCAACCTTTTTGTACCCCTGCCTTTTTGTAGAATGCACCAAGCATGTTGTTTTTTACTCTGTTAATGATGCCTTTGGCTAAATTACTTACCTTAAGCACATACCTTAATTTCCAGTGGGATGGATTCCCTCAATCAGGCTCTGGCTGTGCACCAGGGCTGCAACAGGTCACACAGTTACTCTTAAGTGTTGTTGTCCTGCACATTCTGCAGCATCTCTGACTATTGCCTCCAGCAGCAGCAGTAGCTGCAGCCTGTAGCACACAGATCTGTATGTAAAAAGTAGCTGCTACAAACATTCTCTCTGTGCTGACGTAGTATCTTTTCTCCAGTAATTTACATGCCAACATATGAGAAAGAGGATTAACTCTACAGTGAGGCCTTATATATTGTTAAGTAGTTCCATGGGATTGGCTGATTATACTGCCAATCAGCTGTGTAGGCTGCATTTAGCATTCCTGAACCACAGACTAGTTCAGAGGCAATCACCTGCTAATGACAACCATCTTAAAGAGCCAAACTCCTAGCTAGAGGAACCATTATGTATGAGAGTTAGTTTGTATGGATAACTTGTTGACACAGTACTCATATAGCTGTATCTTTCAACAGAGGAGTATTGTACTCCATCAGGTATGTAACCAATTTGTTTCCATCATAATCCATATGTTTGGATATACTTAGGGAAAGTAGGGATTACATCAATAAGCCTTTTTTAGAACTATACAGATGGCATGCAATTGATCTCCATCTCTGTTACACCTACAGAGGATGTAGAGTATAACAAGGGCATAATGCTGTGTGTTAACAGGTACACAGGTCTCCAGGATACTTCCTTTGTTAGCAGTTGTAATAGTACACTGCTGTTTTGTTGGCACTATTGTTAACACATATGTTAAGGGGGGTCCTGCTATGGAAGACACTACAATGGACTCCTGTGCTGGGTGTGTGCTCATATGTGAGTATATTCCATGCATCCACACCCTTTGTATGTTTGGCATGCTGTTGAATATGAAATATGTAATCAAGCGGGGAATACTGATAGCCTTCCTTTATTGCTGTAGCTTTATATACTGTTCTCCCACATATGTGATCCTGAAAATTGTACTCATTTATTTGTATTTCAGGAGATATCATGAATGCTAGACACCAGGCACCTTTCACTGAGGCAGAAAACGACCTCATTATTGAGGCCTAGCGGCACCACTACCAAGTCCTGCTGTCTAGAGGGAGGGCAAATAAGTACGAGATTACAGCTTTGTGAGACCAACTGGTGCATAACATTAATGTTGTGGGTCACCAGAATCACACATATAAGCAGGTGCGACACCATGCCATGGATATAATTAGCTCAGCACAAAGAAGTGCAACAAACATGGCCAGGGTTTGTCAGTTCACTGGTAGTGGGTCTGCAGCAGAACAACCTCTGTCAGACACAGAAGAATTACTGGTGAACCTTGCTACACAGGATAGTTTCCAGGCATCCATCATGCAATATATCGTGGATGTGGGTGCCACCATTTCTACTCAAGAGGAGCACCCAGGTATGCTTAGATGGATCAGCACTGGAATACTGTAGAATTCAGCAGGTCACAGTGTACATAGTTTTACGTGGGTGTCAGGTGTTTTATGAAGTGGAGAAGGTTAGCTGCAGTTTTAAGCTTATGTAGAGATTGTGGCCTACATACCTGTTAACATAGCGGCTACTATAAATGTGAGATATTTGGATGTATTACCCCTGTTATACTGTAACATTTGTTGCTGTTGCCATTACCTCTCCCTCAAAATTTTCAGGACCATCAGGAATAGGGAGAACAAAACTGTTTTGTTAAAGATATAGATTTAGTTCAATGTATTTGCTAAAGTGTCATCCCAGGCCTGCTGGCTGGATTGATGAACTGTCTGCATGATTGTCAGCTGTATACATATTTTCTGACTGTATACATTTTAGACTCATACCTATGCCTTGCAGGTGTGAGCACAGTGATTGATTTGACAGTATTGTCAGGACATTACAATTGCCATAACTGTCAATTGTGCAGAGTGTTGCAGAATGTCAACAGTGTACATCATTTATGTTTTTCTCATGAGATTCTTATTTAAAGAACATTTATTTCCAAATAATTACAGATTTGCATTAGAAAATAATGTTCTCATGTCCTACTATATGAGATTGGGAGTTATACAAGTCTAATAGTAATAGCAGTGCATACAGCTTAACATATATTTGCAACATAGTACTGCAGAGCATAGTAGTACAGGTATTAATGTGATGCTTTTCCCTTTTTATCACAGCTGAACAGGGAGGTTGGTCATTGTCCCCTTCAAAACCTGATGTCAATATCTCTTCAGACTCTGATGATGATCGTTTCCAAAGTGAGGCACAGCTGGGGGTTGCAGGGGCTGAATCTGACACAGAGGTTGACATTCCTCATCCGCCCTTATTGTCACCATACACAGCCAGTATGTCTACTCATTCCCAGACCCTATGGCTTCAGATATTGGACAGTCAGAGAGTGGTGACATTGAACATGGAAATGTGGCTACTGTGGCTGTAGTGACTGTAGACACTGGCCATAGCCAAACAGTTGGTGAAGATCCACACAGACAGATTGATAGGAGTGCTTATAGAAGGTCTGTTGTCCCTCCACCACCTGTTACAGGTGCTTCATCAAGTGTCATTCAGCATGTGTTTAGGGCTGTCATGAAGGCAAAGGCATGCTCAGAAAGGAACTCCCAATGAATGCTCAGGGTTATGGATGCAGCACAGTCTGACATCCATGACTACCTGTACCATGTCACTGAAACCCTGGAATGGTTGACTGACACAGTGGAAAGATGTTGGTCTGAAACAGATCACACACTATATGTCTTGAAATGCACATTGTCTGTGATGGAAGGCATGGTTGGAGTTGCGCGTCGGCCTTGTGAATGTAGGTCTGTAACTACATCTGCTGACTGTCAATGTGGCCATGCTCAATCACGGTCCTGTAGTGTCAGTATATCCAGCACTCCAGAGGGGAGTGTACTGTCAACACCAAGATGTGGCATACCATGAACTCATGGTCCTGGGCATTCCTGTGGAGTTCATGTTCCCTACAGACAGCAGTCACCCTCAGGTAGTAGCATAGCATCTGACCTTGGGCATGGATATGCCAGTGCAACTCCTGGTAGAGCCAGTTCACATGTTCAGAGGCAGAGACGATGAACTGTCAGCTCTACCATGCACGGCTCACATCTGTCCAACATACAGACATGTAGAGCTAGCACTGAGCTTGCCTATGTTCAAGAAGAGACTCACCACACCACTGTCAGATTCAGATCACCTACAGACACACACATCACATTTTGATGGTCCATCTTGCCTGCTTCCCTCCTGCACCCCCACACAACACCCTGTGCATATGATGATACCTATACCACATCCCTATCATCTTTCTCATGGATGCAAAGAAATAAAGCTATGTGTCTGATGCACAAGGTGACTATCTGCATTAATATGAATTTGTTTCATCTATTGTTGCTTTTGACATGCTACTTGTACTGGTCATTTACAGATATTGTATGTTGCCATTTATAATAAGTATACTATAATAATGTGTGTACGTTATGATGAATGTTGTTGTAATGCCTGTATAGTCACACAATGACAAGTGTCCCATGGAAATGTTTACGTTTCACTTTCAGGATTGTGTAGGACACACCTATGGGTACACATCTACAATCAACCCATCAATGTCAAAGCACAGGACTGAATGTCAGCACAAAAAAATATATCACCAGAAAGGTGAAATAGTATTGGTTCATGGGTTCATAGGTTCATATGTGTTTAATAGGCTAATGAGCACAAAGGCTTCTTTAAGCCTAGCCATGCATCCCTAAACTCTGACAAGGTCTGATACTCTTGATAATTGTAAGCAGGATTTTGTTAGCTGAAACATCTACAAGCAGGGAGGTGGGAGATGAACCATCTACAGTTTCCCTGTGCCCATTAGAGACATTGGTCCTAACTCAGGTATGATTGTCCTGTCCCCCATTCAACTGTGTAACTTGCACTTGATTTGCATTAGGGCAGAACTCTGCTTCACATGGATGGGGAGCCTGTTCCATATAGGGTGTAGTCTCTGGGTTACATACCTGTCTCTCCAGCATGTCCTATTTAAACCACAAGCAAGGTGTAGGTCTGAAGAGCAGATAATTCTGGTGCTAGTTGTTTTGTGGTTATGCAGCAGGTCCACAGTGAAGTCTGACACCATCCTGTATGTCAGACATACACCTCCCCTCCAAAGCATGTCGGAGAGAGAATACATGGATAGGGCCATGACACAGTCTGTATAGGACATGCTGCATACACAGTGCAGTCATTTAATGAGGAACCTCTGTGGATGTTATAGTTGTCAGATATGCCTGTTTAGTTACATACCAAAGGTGGCATTGCCTTCAATGATAGGTCCGATGAATGCTGAATACAGTGGAACAGTGACTTCCTTGGATTTACATGCCATACCTTTGTTTATAGGTTGCACAACATAGAATAATTTCCCCAGTATTGCAGACACGTGACAGTCAAAGGCTAAATCACTGTCTATGTGCCCATAAGTCCCTGACTACTGGTCAACTGTTGGAGTCTTGCTGTCAATACAATAGTTACCAGGGGTGGATGACTTCCTGATGGCTAGTATTGTGCATTTCTTGGCATTTATTGTTAGTCCATGGCTCTGACAATGACTGTTTGTCAGTGTCAGCCCCTCCTGGATAACATTTGTGTCAGAGTGGGATTCAATGACAGTTCCTAATTTAAAATCATCAGCAAATTTGGTCAGCCAGAGACTACTGACAGTGGCTGTGACTGCAGAGAATTAAATGCCTAAAAGGAGCAGTCTAAGGAATGATTTTGAGAGAGTCCACTGATGACTGGCCTCAATGTAGAGGTGGACTCCCCAGTGTTAACTTCCTGGTTCCTGTCTGTGAGCCACTTGGCTATCCACCAGCTGGCATACTAGTTTGTACCTAACCTCTTGAGTTTGTCAACAATGCCTGATGGGATTATAGTGTCAAACGCCTTGTCAGGCTACGGTAGGTGGAATGAATCATTTTTCCCTCATCCATTGCTTTGGTTACCTTCTCAAATAGGTCCACCAAGTAGAGTAGGCATGATCTGCCCTTGAAAAAAATAAAGTGGGTTTGGTCCAGTGTCTGTAGGTGTACTACATCTGTATTGCTCATTTCCATGGTAATTCTTTTCATGTCTTTACATATAAGACTAGTGAGACTTCTGGGTCTGTAGTCTCCAGGGTATGTAGATGGCCCACCTTTGTGCAGAGGGATGACTGATGCTGTTCTCCATTCACGAAGCACAATGCCTGTTTGGTGGCTACAGTGAAATACTAATTCCAGAGGCCCAGAAAGGTCATTTTTCATGCTGTATAGATTTAAGAATGTCATTTGGTCTTGATAAATGTGCAAAAATAACATTTAAAGCTGGAAAACTACAGCACCAAGAAAACATCAGATTGGGACAAGAATGTGACATAAAATAATTTGACCAAGAGGGAGTGTATAAATATTTGGACATCGATGAATAAACAACAATAAAACATGAACAAGTGCGAATAAAACTAAGTAAGGAATACTTTAGAAGACTTAAATTAATCCTGAAAACAGCGTTGACATCTAGGAAAAAAATTCAAGCTATAAACCCATTTGCTCTGTCTGTCCTATCCTATAGTTTTCGAGTGATTGACTGGCCCCAAAACATGTTGGATAGATTATGCAGGAAAACAAGAAGGATGCTCCATGCTCACCAAATGATTTATAAAAATCAGTGCGTACCAACATTATATATTGCCCATTCTGAAGGAGGTATGAGCCTCCTTGAAATTGATTACATGTATAGATCTGCAATTGTAGGACTGCACACATATCTGCTGAACTCACACAACCCAAATGTAGGGCAAGTTTTGAAACATAAGGAGGCTAAATCTAAGTTGACTTCCCTGCTTAGTCAACCAGACACATGTCAGTGTCATGCAGGAGTGGAAATCAAACCAGAAAAACATAAAAATCAGGCAGCAACTGAATTGGCCAAAAACAAATGAAAGAATAAAAGGTGAAGGACCAGATAAGAAGGCAAGAAATGTGGAAAATGCATAAATATAGTTGCAAGTATAGAAAACATCTGGAAGAACCTCATGTTGATCAGGAATGAAAGCAGTAATGGATAAGGAGAGGTGAATTCAAACCAAAAGATGAAAGGTTAATACTGGCAGCCCAAGATAGTTGGCTACATACACATTGGTTTAAAAAGTCCATTGAACATGTGGGAGAAACAGATAAATGTAGGTTTTGTAAAACTAAATTTGAAGCAGCTGCACACCTCGTTGCTGGTTGTGACATACTAATGGCAGAAGGATTGTATAGTTAAAGGCATAATAATGTGACAAGACTGCTGCACTGGAGATTGTGCAAACATTATGGTACTGAAGTGGCTGAAAATCACTGAACATCTGAACCACAAAGCATCATAAAAATTGTGGTCTATACCACATGGGATCTCCTATTACCAACAATTCAAAAGACGGATGCTAGAAAGCTGGATATAGTGGTCCATGTAAAGAAGACAAAAGTAACAGTGATCTTTGAAATTTCCACACCTAGTGACTACAGCGTCTTGTGTACAGAGAGATATAAAGTCATAAATCAGAACTTGTCCAAGATTTAGGATGCATGGCTAGGCTTAAAAAGGCCCTAGTGGTCGTTAGTCTAGTAAACACCTATGAACCTATGAACTTATGAACCTATGAACTTATGAAGCTTTTATAGAAGGCTAAGTGAATGCAGTTCATGTTACTGTTAGTTCATACTGAATAACATAGCTCTAGAATTATTGTCCTAAAACAGCCATACTTTGCTTTGTGCATTATATCCTGTGTGTATTCACTGAAGTATGCAGCTGTTATCACTGGACTTAGAGGCTGTATGTTACTGCTCTTAGTCTGTGGTTTACAGAGCTGATACTGTATGCACTATAATCAATTTTAATTATAATGTATGCAATATAATTAATTTTACTCTCCAGCTCTATTCCTTGCATGCTCACCACTTCACATTCTTGTAACCCTTGCACTAATTCTGCCTTATTTACCTTTATTTTTCAGTTTGCACAGGTTTCTTTTCGGAGTGAACCCCCCCCCCCCCCCCCACCTGGGATTCACTGCATAAAGCAATTTCTACCTTCTCCTCTGAAGCTGGCTATCTTAACTAAGTAAAAACTCTAGGAAGCAAGAACCTGACTCCCTCCAGCTTTTCAATTGTAATAGGTGAACTACAATTTAGTTTTTGTAAACTGTTGAGGCTTAATGGTGTATGTACAACAACAGTGAAGGGATCTAGCCAATTGCCACAAGACTGGGCTATACTACTTTGAATCAGCCTTATACTCACACAGTGTTCCAGTCCCAAGCATTTACTTTTTAATTTGTTAAAGTAATTTCGCTACCTCCTTATTGACTACATTTGCTAGTTTACCCCTAGGATCCAATTAAAATTAGCCTGAAAATTGGTGTACAATTAAAAAAGAATAAAACAAATTAAAGTACAGCCAACAACACTGCTTACATGCAATCATACAAACCAAACCAAAAGCCCAAGGTAACTCTCAGAGTCAGTGTTAGCCCCGATCCACTCCCCTCCCTGGCCCCAAACCTCACCCACCCCCACTAGTGTTAAATTTAATCCAGAATTTGCCAATCCCTTGCCACTCCCCTCCTGCAAAGTACCAATCAGCACCTCACACATCATTGAGCAACCCTGCCCCCTTAACCCATTTCCTTCTCTCTCATTCTTCCACACCCTGTTAGCACAGTCAGCCATCAAATTTGGCCCGCCCCCTATCAAAATGTAAACAAACAAAAAAACACTAATTATCCAAATACCGATACTGTTTCTATTTTACCATCTCACTGCCTACGAACAAACACTTGACCATGGTATTCACTACCCAAATGGTCAAGCAGACACCCACGACTTCACACATAACACCAAACACTTTACCTTTCCCTGCACACTGAATATACCAACCTCTATAAAATACCACCCCTGTACAGCCACAAAACATAATCCTAAAGACAAAGACTATATAAAGCTTATAAACAAACTCCTAAAGCTCAGAATATCCTGTCACTATAACCTTATAACACATGGAGACATTCATCCCAACCCTGGCCCACCCACACCCAATAACCTCCACTCCCCTACCACAACCCCCACAGTCAAGCTACCCATGAATACTCCCACTAGTTCCCTCCTAGCATTTCACCTAAATATTAGAAGTATTAACAATAAGATTCCCAACCTACACGCCCTCCTGGCAACCCACTCCCCAGATATTATGTGTCTTACGGAAACCTGGCTAAAACCCAGTACTACTGACAATGAGATACTACCTCCAGGATACAATATTCACTGGTTAGACCATGCTACAAGGGAAGGAGGTGGGATAGCAGTCCTTTACAAAAATACTCTAACCATTAATAGAGACACCATTCAACCTCCCCAATTCAATAACGCAGAACTCCTCATAACCAAGCTACAGATTAACCAAAACAAACACTTGAACATCATCTGTGCATACATTCCACCAGGCAACAACCTAAATACTCTACAAGATCTCCTTTACTGGTTATCCACTACCTATCCCCAAGAAACCATAGTTCTTGGTGATTTTAACACCGACTGGCAACCCTGCTCCTCCAGCCCCCACTCACTCATACAAACTTATCTGGGTTTAAACAGACCATAACCTCTCCCACTAGGATAAACAAACCAACCAACAAGGAAAGTATTCTAGACTGGATCCTAGTTAATAACCAACCCCAACTGTACACAGCTGGTACTCTCTCTGATGATGTCAGTGACCATTGTCTAACCTATATCATAAAACATAAGGCAGGAAACCCTCACCAGCCCAAATATAAAACATTTAGAAACAGGAAAAACTTTGATTCTGCTATATTCCAAAATGAATTAAAAGCAGTTGACTGGTCAAAACTAAAAAAAAATCTAACATTAGAGGAGGCCATAGATCACTTTAACACTAAATTCCTAACTATCCTTGATTCCCATGCTCCAGCACGTACAATAAAAACTAGATCAAACACAGCACCATGGCTCACAAAAGATACCAAAGCAAAAATCAAAACTAAAAACAGAGCCTGGGTCAGGTGGAGAACAACCAAAGCCCCACTTGACCATCTAAAATATTGTCAACTCAAAAATGATACAAAAAATCTATTTTACTGGATAAAAAAAGCTTATACCAAAACCGCCTACAAAAATACCACAACAACCCTCAAAAGTTCTGGGCAGGCTTAAATCAACTACTTTGTCCAGGTCACTCCACCACCCCAACACCAGCTAACTACACCCATAGCTCCCCAGAGACAATAGCTAGCACCTTTAATAACTTTTTCACTGAAACAATCCAATCCCTAGCAAATCCACTAACCCCCTCTAACTTAAACCACATGCCTAATCTACCTAATAATCACCTGGAACTTGGCTTCCAACCAATATCCACTAGTTTTATCAAAACACTTCTAAAAAATCTAAAACCTACCACCCTCGCTGCTGACCTCCTCCCTGCAGAGTACCTGCAAATAGCTGAAGATGCCATTGTATATCCCATATCTATCCTCATCAACAGAACTTTATCCGAAAATGCTACCCCCTCCCTCTGGAAAATATCTCACGTCATCCCACTCCATAAAGGTGGTAGCTCCTCAGACATATCCAGCTATAGACCTATTGCCATTCTTTCCCCACTAGCCAAAAAAATGGAGAAATATGTACAGAAGCAACTAATGCAATGCCTTTCACAGAATAACTTACTATCTGACTCCCAGCATGGTTTCAGGCCATACCACAGCATCACCTCAGCCCTCCTTTCCTTTACTACTGCCATAAACCAAAACAGGAATGACAATAGGCTAACCTCTGCCCTCTTTCTTGACCTATCAAAAGCCTTTGACATGGTCAACCATGAACTTCTCATTCTTTCACTAAAATCTGTTTCCCTCAACAAGCCTGCTATCCAGTGGTTCCAGTCCTACCTGACTGGTAGACAGCAGGCGGTACTATGGCAGAGCAAACTCTCCAGCCAATTACCTCTCACACTTGGTGTCCCTCAAGGGTCCATACTAGGTCCACTACTCTCCTCTATTTTTATCAACAACCTCCACACTGCTATTCCTAAAGCCACCTGCATCCAATACGCAGATGATTCCACTCTCATCTGCTCAGCCACCTCCCCATCCGACTTGCAAATCTTAACCCAAAATACATTTAACACTATCGAGAACTGGCTCACCAAGAAATGCCTACTTCTGAACCCCAATAAAACTAAACTTCTACTCTTCTCTCCCACTAGTAGATCCACCACACTTTCATCCTTTGTCACATCTAACAATGGTACCACTATTTCCCCAGATAATCACACCAAACTGCTAGGGGTTATCATAGACAATAATCTCAAATTTGATCTACAACAGGTCAACAAAACCATACCAACCATCAATAAGAAGCTTGGATCACTGTATAGAAACAAGACATTTTTAACCCCACTGGCTAAGACTGCTATCGCCTGATCACACCTACTCTCTACTCTCTTATATGCCTTGCCTGTACTCTCAAACCTCAACAAATCCAAACTAGGTAAGCTGTCCCATAGCTACAATCATATTGCCAGATTCGTCACTGGCTCCACCTATAGAACCCACCACTGCCAGAACCTTAAACAACTAGAGTGGCTAGAACTGCCCAGCTTAATTCAATTCAATCAACTCTTAAAAGCGCACAAACTTTTGTACCACCCTGAGGATACCCCCTCACTTAAAAATATTATTAAGCCATATAGCAATCTAAGATCCCTACGGTCAGCCAATAAACTACTGGTCCAAACCCACAAAACTAATAACTCTGCTGGTGAATCAACCTAGAATTTGTTGTCAAACTATATAACCCTACAATCCTTCAAAAGTCTCTTCAAAAAAAACCTCAAACAGTATCTCAAAGTGAATTGGCTATGCCCGTGTACCAACCCTGATTAAGTTATAAACTAAAAGCATATTCTGCAATTATCATAACTTGTAACTACATCACCAAGCTCTGCTTCCAATCTGATGTCTCTTACTTTTAATTGTCTGTCCATGACAATTGTGAGTCCCTACTAGGGAACACTACTAACCCATTGTATATAATCACTTTGATTTTATAATTGTTTGCTAACTTCTGTGTAATCTATGTAAGTTTGTCTTTGTGGAGCTTTTCTCCCTGGGCCTCCGCTGAAAATGGACATGTATCCAGTCGGACTATCCCAGTAAACAAATGTAAAATAAAAAATAAAATAATAATAAAATGAAATATTAGGATTTGCAGGCAGAAATGAAAGCAATGTGGAAGAAAGATACCTAGACAGTTCCAATAGTAGTAGGAGCAATGGGTCTTATAAAAAAGAATCTACAATCATATTTAGATATGTTACCAATACATGTAACCCTGTACAAACTGCAGAAGGAGTCATTACTGGGCACATTGCGGGTGCCATGAACAGCACTTCTGACTGACATCAAAGCTTGCATGGATGTAGTATTGGATTTCACCTATTATAATTTGAACCAGTCGCAGCTCAAGTGCATTGTCCTGTCTGACCATCCTTGAGATATTTTTAGTTTTGATGTACATAGAGACACCTCCATCTTTAGTCCATGCCTGTGAAGTAGCTGGTCTAACTGTGTGGAAGGCATAATAACCTTACACTGTTGTTGTTGTGCTCTCTGCAGCTTTAAGCCACGTGTCAGTGACTGCACAGACATCTTCCGAGAGCTCAAATAATATCTGTAAGTATAGTCTAGGGAGGTATGTCACAGGCCTTGTATTCCCACATGGACTATGACTGGGTCATATCATGGGATCATAGGAACTTAGTAGGCTGATGGCGGTAGGGTCCTTACAAGCCTAGCCAAGTGTTAGTCTTATTTCCATGATCAGCAATTTACAGTTACACATCCAATTGTTCAGTCTGCGTTTGAAGAGGACTAATGTGGTGCTCTGTTTGACATGAAGTGGGAGTCAATTCCAAAGGTATGGTAACCTCTGGGAGTCAAATCTGACCCTCCAGCATATTATATTACTATCACATACCAGGTTAAGATGTATAGAGTGAGTAACCCTTGTACTATTTGATTTGAGTATATGCAGCATTTCCAATAAAGCCTGGTCACAGATTGCCTTATATGCACAGTATAGATCTCCTCTGAGTAGTCTGCATGAAACAGAACAAAGTGGCAGTGACTTCAGATGATCCACATAGGACAGATGCTGAAAACCTTGAATTATCCTTGTGACGAACCTCTGTGGTCTCTCCAATTGCTGCAGGTGCTTTCAAAGGTACATACCAAAAGGTACATTGTATTCCATTATTGTCCTGATTAGGGGAGAGTACAGAGAGGTTATAACTGCTTTTACTCTCCTGGGTGCAATGGCTTTACTTATGAGATGAGCAATATAAAATGCCCTTTTTACCACTGTAGAGACACGGTGACCAAAGGTAAGGTTACTGTCAAACTGTGTGACAAGGTCTCTCACCATTGAGTGCATACATACAGTTTATTTATTGATATTTGAGTTAGCAGGAACATCACATTTACTGAGAGGGATATTAATACAGTTTTGTTACATTGAGGTTAAGGCCATGGGCTTGGCACCAATCATTTGTGTGTGCAAAACCCCCTTGTAGGATGTTGTCATCATCTGGAGCTTCTATGACTGCTCCCAGTTTACACTCATAAGCAAACTTTGTCAGCCACAGACCTTTAATTTTATCTTGTACTTTGAAGAATTACATTCCAATTAGCAGAGGTGCCAGGGCAGATCCCTGTGGAACAACACTGGTTACAGGTGTGCTGTTGGAGGTGGATTGCACTATATTCACTCTGTGGGTTCTATCAGTGAGCTAGTTAGCAACCCATCTAATAATATAAGGGTTAATACCTAGCTGAGTGACTTTATCAATGATGCCTGAGTGGAGGATAGTGTCAAATGGTTTGGCTACATCTAGGTAGGCTGCATGCACAGATTTCCCCTCGTCCCGGTACTTGGTGACTGTCTCGAAGAAGTCCACAATGTTTCATGGCATTATTTCCCTTTGACAAATCAAAACTGACTAGGGACAGCTATTTCAAGCAGACCTATATCTTTGCTGATAAGGTCCATGATGATTCACTCCATGGCCTTACAGATAAGGCTAGTCAGTGTAATAGCTCTATCTTTCCCAGGGTCAGTGGAAGCACCATCTTTGTGCAAGGGAATAATGGTGGCCTTTTTCCATTCATCTGTGACAAAGCAAGTGCTTAGACTATGTTTGAAAGGAGTACCCATTGTTGTTGCTAATTCCTGTTGAAGGCCATGCAGGATGCAACCTGGGATGCTATCTGGTCCCATACATGCTGTGTGTTTGGCCTTAGAGATGGCATTTATGACTTGTTCTTTAGAAATACAAGATAGGGGACAGGTAGTATGTATGTCATGGGGTACATGTGGCGGGGACAGTGGGATGAGGTATTTACAGAAACTGTCAGCTGACAGGTTAGCTATGACAACAAAAACCAGAAGACAAAATTACCCTGTACTTGTGAACTTCAAGGGAATTCTTGTATAGTCCACACTTGAAAATTCTCCACACTCAAATGGCTGCTGTAGACAGAATCCAGGATAAAATCAATTATGTTAGATGCTAAATAAATGTCCACAAAGAGATCCTATGCGACAAAATATCCATATGAATCAAGTAGTAAAAAAGATTTCTCCAAAAGCTTTATTGAACCAATACTGTGAAGCGCTTTTCATTCCACTAATAGTGGGACTTCTTCTTTTTTTTTTTTTTGTCTGAAGAAGTCCCACTATTAGTGGGACGAAAAGCACTTCACAGTATTGGTTCAATAAAGCTTTTGGAGAAATCTTTTTTACTACTTGATTCATATGGATATTTTGTTGCATAGGACCTCTTTGTGGACATTTATTTAGCATATAACATAATTGATTTTATCCTGGATTCTGTCTACAGCAGCCATTTGAGTGTGGAGAATTTTCAAGTGTGGACTATACAAGAATTCCATTGGTGTTCACAAGTACAGGGTAATTTTGTCTTCTGGTTTTTGTTTTCACTTGTTTGTTACTTTTTGCATTTGTAGGTTAGCTATGACCACAGGATCAGTATTTGTGCTATAATTAGCTACCAGTTCGGCACAGATCTGGCCCTGTCCTTTTAGGTGACAGATGTAACTAAATAACACCTTTTGGTTGTCCTTTGTGGAGGAAGCTAATTTGAGTTGATAGTTTGCTTGTGAGGACTTCACAAGAACTCTTATTGGCTTGTTTAAGCTGAGTAGAGAGTGCTTCCACTTTAGAACTCACTCCCTCTTAGTTGTAGATAGCTATTTTATCCTCTTATTGTAAAGCCTGTTAATGGCAGTTGTCCACCAGGTAGGTTTGCTCTTACTTGCAGAGCTGGTTTTGGTCCTATTAGGTATGATCAAGTCAATGCAATTAAACAAGTGTTTGTATGATGCATTGGTGTAGATCTGACCATAGTTGCCAGTTCCATCATGGGGAAGGGGGGGGGTGCAGTACAGCTATTTATACCGTCCCATAATAGGTAGTTATGTGATTTGGAGAAGTGTTTTAGTTTATTTGATGGTTGAGAGATGGTCATGTGATACTTAGTTCAAGTCTTTAGAAAAGAAAGTTCTGGGTTTGTTTGTTTTGCAGATATGCAGGCGATCCATCAGAGTGGGGTCTGACAATGCCCTGTATGTTAGGCATAGATCTCCTCTGAAAAGCCTTTAGGAGACAGAATACAGAGACAGAGCCTTGAGGCAGTCTGCATAGGACATGTTACTTAAGCCCTGTATTCTTTTAGTGAGGAACCTCTGTGGATGTTCCAATTGTTGGATATTCCTGGTTAGGTACATACCAAAGAGGACATTTTACTTAGTGATAGATCTGCTGAATGCTGAACACAGCAGAACAATGACTTCCTTGGACTTACCTTTGTTTATAAGTTGCACAACATAGAATGATTTCCTCACTACTGTAGACACGTAATGGTCAAAGGCTAGATTACTATCTTTGTGTGTCTCTAAGTCCCTGACTACTGGGTCAACTCTAAGAGTTGTGTTGTCACCATGGTAGTTACCAGGGGTGAATGACTTCCTGAAGGATATTATTATACATTTCTTGACATTAAGTTTTTGTGCATGGCTCTGACATCATTTGTTTGTCTGTGTCAGTCCCTCCTGGAGAACATTTGTGTCAGTGTGGAATTCAATGACAACTCCTAATTTGCAAACTTCTGTAAATTAGTCAGCCAGAGACCACTGATACTGGCCCTGACTTCAGAGAAGTAAATGCAAAAATGAGCGGTCTAAGGACAGATCCCTGAGGGACTCCACTTGTGACTGACCTCTTTGTAGAGGTGGACTGCTCAGTTCTAACTTCCTGGGTCCTGTCTGTGAGCCAGTTGGCTATCCACCGAGAAAAATACGAGTTTGTACTTACCCTCTTTAGTTTGTCAACAAAGCCCGAGTGGAGTATTGTGTCAAATGCCTTGGCCAGGTCAAGGTAGGCAGTGTGAACCAGTTTGCCATCATCCATCGCTTTGGTGACCTTCTCAAAGAAGTCCACCAGGCTGATCTGCCCTTGATGAAACCAAACTGGCCTGGGTCCAGTGTCTGGAGGTTTACTATATCACTATTGATCATTTCCACAATAATTCTTTCCATGGCTTTACATATAAGACTAGTGAGATTTATGGGACTGTAGTTTCCAGGGTGAGTAGATGGCTCACCTTTGTGGAGAGGGATGACTGTTGCTGCTCTCCATTCATGAGGCAGAAATCCCGTTTGGAGGCTATAACTAAATAGCAATTCCAGAGGCCCTGATAGGTCATGGTTCATGCTATTTAGTAGGCATCCTGGGATATTGTCTGGGCCCATTGATGCAGTGTTCTTGACCTTAAAGAGAGCATTAAGGGCCTGTTCCCTAGTGATAGCAGATGGAGTTATATTTGATAGTATTTCCTCTGGGAAGATTGAGGAGGAGACAGGGGTAAAGTTGTAGCTGAATTTATTGGCTAGTAGTTTTGCTATATCTTCTGGCTCAGTATAGGTGGCTCCATTTACAATGAGCTCTGCACACAATTGTGTATTGCCTTTGAGGTTGTGGAAAAAGCTAAAGAATGCCTTGTGGTTGTCCTTCCCCTGGGAGGCCAAATTCACCTCAAAATTGCCTTTGTTAGACTTTATTTGTCCTCTGAGATGTTTGTTTAGTTTGATGAGAGTGCTTTTATCCTGCTGGGTACTGCACCTCCTAAATATTTCCAGTATTTTCTTCCTCCGGTTATACAGCCTATTGATTTTGTGATTCCACCAGGCTGGCTTATGTTTTGATTTAGTTCTGTACTTCTTCCTGGTGGGTACAGCTGCCTCTATACAGTGATTAGCATGCTTGTACAGGGTTTCTGTGAACAGTCCTTCATAGGCAGCAATGTTCTCAGGATTTATGGGGGTTTGAAATTTTGCTAAGTTATCACTTAATAGCAGGATGTTAGCCTTGGAATAGTTCCTGAATATTCCAGGTATAGCTGGGGGTCCAGGTTGTTTTTACTTCAACGGAGACCATGGTCTGACCATAAGAGGGAAGACATTACAGTAGTGGGGGGGGGGTATAGTACTCTGTCATATTAGTGAGGACTAGATCCAGTATGTCTGCACCCCTGGTTGGTGTATTGATTATCTGGTTCAGGGAGTTTGTGTTTACAAAATCCAGGAATCTCTGTGCCTGTACATTTGGTGTTGCATAGGATTCACAATTAATAGTGGGATAATTAAAGTCACCCATGAATATGGTATTGGGTTGGATGGTTAGTGTTTCTAATAAGTTTAAATACATGGTATGGGTTTCCCGGGTCATTGAGGAGGACCTATAGCTGGCAAGGAAGTGATATTGGATTTTGCCTACGGTTATTTGAACATGGAGCAGCTCAAATGCATTGTCCTGTGTGACCAGCCTTGAGGTATATTTAGTTTTGATGTAAATAGAGATACCTCCACCTTTAGACCCTGCTATGTAGTAGCTGCCTTAAATGTGTGGAAGGCATTATAACCTTGCACTGCTGGTATGTTCCCAGAGGCTGTAAACCATGTCTCAGTGACCAAACAGACATCAGCATTCTCTATGGTGAAGAAAGTTTCTAGGGAGTGTTTTTTTGTTAGACTCCTAGCATTGAGTAGTAATACCTTTAGATTTTCTTGGCTTTGATTTGCTATGTCGGAAGTGCTTTCTGTTTGGCCTTGCCTAAAAAAGGCACTGTGGGGGAAGACAATGTTTTAGCTAATATTCAAAAGCCTAGAGGGGAGAGGTGCAGACCATCCCTGGCAAAGCAGCATGGTCTGTTGACCCTATCCTTCCAAGATGACAAATGTTGCACTCCCTTAGCATGACAACAGAAACTAAGCCAATTATTAAAGTCAATCATCTTTTGTTTGTATTGTGGCATCATCTATGGAGAAGGTAGAATGTTGCTCAATGCTAGGCTCATACCAACCTGGGCACACATTCTGAGAGCTCTATGATGTATCTCTTCATATAGTCTAGGGAGGTACATCTCAGGTCATTTAATCCCACATGGACTATGACTGAGTTATACTGGTACTTGTGATCCAGTGACCTGAGTGTGTGTGTAATGTGGCTGATCCTAGCCCCTAAAAAACAACTGACTCTGATTTTCTCCTTACTCAACCTGGTGAAAGGGACATTGGTGTGTCTCACGATGGAGTTTCCAATGCCCAGAATACTAGATTGTGTGCTGCTTGCCTTATGGGCGTAGAAGTAGATGCTCCGTGAGATGTGGCTCTATGTGTTGATGTGTGTGTTGTTTTGAAACAGTGCATTTGGGGCTCCTGTGGATATTTGTTATGTGTATTTCATATAAGAGGTCTTTATGGTTTAAGAAGTTATTTTTAAGTGCCTCAATATATGTGGGTCTTTATGTCTGCTTTGAATTGTGTGTGATAGGTCCAGCATGTGTACTACTGACAACCTTATTGATATTAGGAGTACTTTTATGTGAGAGCTTTGCCTCCAGTGACATTGTGTAAATACATCTCTCACATGCCATATCAGTTTGTTTGAGAATTAACTGGCTGCAAGTAAACATGAGGCAATTTCTACATTAGCTCAGGATGCCCATATCCACCAAGCTGGTAATGGAGATAGTGGGAAAGTTCATATCCATGGCAACAGACCCCTTTTTTATTGATCAGGTAGCTGGAGTGAGAATATAAAGCAATGCCAGTGTGCAACTCTGGGGACAGTGCTTGTCACTGCAAACTAGTCTTTTGTGCAACTAGTTACTGGAGAAATTTCAATTGTGCATGTGCAGTGGATGAACTTTTACTTTAAGTTTGAGTGAAAGGCATATATTTAATAGGTTTACAAGAATGTTAGTAACTTAGTTAATGCACCAATGGTGTAAATAAAATTGCAGTGATGCAGAAAAGGTATAGGTGAATTTCTGATGATGCAACAAAAGTGTGCATAAAATATATAGAGAATGTATAAATGTATGCCTTTATGACACATTTTGCCTGGTTTATAACATCTGGATGTATAGGTAAGTAAAGAAATGGAGAGCCATTTGATATTCAGAACCTAAGTTTGTGCAATTCAAAGCAGTACTCAGAACCAAAATAAGCAAATGAAATAAGCAGCATCCATGTATAAAATATATTATTAACAAATACAGTCTGAAGCTTTCATCCAATTAATTATTGATTTCCACAGAACAAACTATACAGCCCATGCCACACACATTTAAACTCCTACAAAATGTCATGTGACCATTAAAAACCAATAATAAACTAAAAATCCTAAAATATATGATGCAAAACTACCATCTTTCAAGGATTGTAGCTATAAATGAATCATCATACAATACTTTTTGCACATATATAAAATTAAATAGAATTAATGGAATAACAGTTCATCCTTGATGAACAGGCACTTAAAACATACTTAACGTTTATATATATATATATATATATATATATATATATATATATATATATACAATAAATTATAATAACTTACCTGCCCTTTCCTGGTAGTAAGGAAATATAGTCATTAATCCCTGGCTGGTCTGTAGCATTTAATTTGAGTTGTTGCTACAGCAACACTTTGTATTCTATTTTGTTTCTACTATGAATCACACCAGGCACTATGTTCTATTGTCTCTAAAACAACAAAATAGATCTGGGTGAAAGTCTCACAGACAACTGAATGTCTATATAAAGCTTTATTGGTGTTGCCTTTTAGAATGTCAAAGTTATGCTCTTAAATACTTTTCTTAAAGGCACGATCTGTCTTGCCAACATAAGAGACACAACATGTAAAGCAAATGGCAAGATATTCCAACCCTTTGCCATTGAAATTTTAATTAACAGGATACACTATAGATTTCAAGCTGTTGTTAAGACATATAGATTCATCTTCACAGAGGAATCTACATTGATTACACATGCCACACTTTGTAGTGCATCTCTTGTTGCCATCAACATCACTATACTTGGTGGATATTTCCGCCAAATTTTTAATATTTCTTGCTCTCTTGTACACGGATGTGGTGAATCACTGACTATATGAGAAATACTACTATTAGATCTAAAAATATTTCTTCTGACAACCTCCTTAACTATGTGTGAACCAGCATTATATTGTAATACTAGTGCTCATTGAAATAACTTACCATTGTCTATCACTCCCTCCCCTGACTTGTTTTCCGGTGTTTTCTGAGACAAAGCATCAGATGGTCAATACCACCAACACAAGTGGAACATGAAGCCAGAACATTATTAGTAACTTGTTTATCTAACTCAGCACCTAGCAGTGGTTTATATTTCTCATCCCAACCAGCATAAATGTCTTCATTAACTTCTTTAATTAAGGACATAGGATAACCTCTATTAATGAACATGTGCGCCAAGACTTTTTTGGGTGTAGGGATGACAACTACTAAAATGCAAATAAGCATTAGAAAATGCTAGCTTTCAGAATATCATGGAAGAAAAACCAGTTCCATTTTTATGAATAGCAACATCCAAATAGTTTAAACTGGTGAAACCAACTTGATATGTAAACCTCAAAAAATTAGTTGTATTGTTTAAATAATGCAAAGAATCATCAATACTCAAAAGAGCTCCATCCCAGAGGATAAAAATATCATCCAAAGAATGCAAATAAAGCTTACAATATTAACAGAATTATGAACGAAACAGGAACTTTCTTTCCCACTATAAGATA
>NC_056734.1:781621818-781679318 GCF_019279795.1 Protopterus annectens
CAGGACTCACGCTCTGAAGGAAGACAGATTGACTAAATCCCTTCCTAGCACATAGTGCGGTATCAAGGGAATGAAATACAATAAGACAGATATACAAGTGAAGGAGTCTACCTAAGAATCTCTTGACAGTGAAAAGAAAAAAGATTTATTTGTCAGTACAGAGAAACTAAACCTTTAGACACAAAATGAAAGTATCTGATATGGAAAGGTAGGAGGGGTATAAATAACAAATAAAGTGGAATAAGTTAACTCTGAAGTGATAATACGATAATGTAGTTTCTCACACAGATCATGACTGGTAGAAATAATTAATTACTGGAGCTAATGAGGGATTTATATCATCCTGGTATTCAAGAGAGACCTAGGACACAAGGTAGGGAAGCTGGCTTTGTCCTGCTACAGCAATCAGATTGAATTCATAGACTCATAAGTTCCTTCTGTTTGCTGTTTTGTGTCATTTTCTGTTAACATGAACTTGCTTCATTACACACAGTACAGCAAATATGCAAAATATGCAAACGAGAACAAACAAATTAGTAACTAAATAAGAAATAAATAGGTTCTTAGGTTCATAGGCTGTTACTAGGCTATTGACCTGAAATCCCAATATAGTACTACTAGATGAGAGATATCGTGTGTGCCCACAATTTTTCTGTCTAGGATTACCCATGTCCAGGAAAAAAGTTGGGGCAATCCCTGGCAGAAATTTATGGTTTCCCATCCAGGTCATCCAGGTTGCGCTTAAACAGGCTCCATTTAGGTGTTTTGCTTGATATGGATTGTAAGCCTATTCCAGAGGAGTGGCAAACTCTGAGAGATGCATCTGTCTCTCCAGCAGGTCCTGTTTATGTTGCAGCCTAGATTGAAGTCCCTGGAATGGGTGATTCTAGTCCTATTTGACTTACTGATATGCAGCATTTCCATTAGATTTAGGTCAGAGATAGCCCTGTAAACCAGACATACTGTACGTTGCCTCTAAGTAGTCTATACACTACTGAGTACAGTGATAGTGACTTCATTCCGTCTGTATAAGACATGTGCTGGAGACCCTTAGTTTGTATGTCTCTCAAGTTGCTACAGATGCCTGGTATGGTACATACCAAAGGGAGCATTATATTCAATAACAGGCCTGATGAGGGATGAGTACAGGGGAGTTATAACCACTTTTGCTCTTGAGTCAATGCCTTTGCTAATCAGGTGAGTGACATAGAATGCCTTCCTCACAACAGTAGATACATGGTGGTCAAAGTTGAGGTCGCAGTCAACTTGACTCCCCAGGTCCTTCACTATTGAATTGGCACTTAGGCTATTATTGTTTATTTTACAATCTGCAGTGACATTGCTTTTACTGAAGGGAATGATGATGTTTTTTTTTAGCACCTAGTTTAAGACCACGGCTTTAGCACCCGTCATTGGTCTGTGCAAGTCCCATTTGAAGTACACTGACATCAGTAGGAGATGCAATGATAGTACCTAATTTGGAGTCATCCGCTAACTTGGTTTGGTCTGGACCTCTGAGAAGTATATGCAGAATAAGAGGGGGTCCAGCACTTAACCTTGTGGGACCACACTGTTGACAAGTCTGCTGGTAGCGGTAAAGTCTCCCACTTTGACCGAGTGTTGTCTATTTGTGAGCCAGTTTGCAACCTACCTGACACTATAGGGGTTGATATTCAACTGGGTTAGTCACTTATTCCCGAATGTGGGATAGTGTTGAAAACCATGGCCAAGTCAAGATAGGCTGTGTGCACAGCTTTGCCCTTGTCTATGGCTCTGGTCAGGCTCTTGAAGAAATCTACCAGATTTAGCAGGCATGACCTGCCCTTGACAAAACTGAACTGGGACGGATCCAGGGTTTGGAGGTCATCCATATCCTTATTTATGAGGTCCATGATAATTTGTTCCATTGCCTTAAAGGTGAGACTGGTTAAACTTATGGGGCTATAGTGAATCAGGTCTGTGGCCAAGCCACCCTTTTGGAGGTGGATAACAGTTGCTGTTTTCCATTCAGTGGGGTCAAAGCCAATATTCAGGCTGTGGTTGAATAGAGTGCCTAATGGAGTAGTTAGCTTTTGTTTTAGAACATTAATAACGTAGCCTGGAATGCCATCTGGTCCCATGGTGCTGTGTTCTTAGCCTTGGAGAAAACATTGATAACTTGCTTGTTGAAGATGTTGGGAGTAAGAGATGATGACAACATAGTTTGTGGTTTGCTTGGAGGAGGGGGCTAGGGGGTACAATTTTTGCCAAACCTTTCTGCTACCAGGTTTACAATTTCTGCAGGGTTGGTGTGTGTGATGCCATCCACAATTAGTCCAGCACACATCTGAGTCTTACCTTTTAGGTTGCAGATATAGCTGAAGAAAGGCTTATGGTTATCCTTGGCTATGGTTGCTAACTTTTTCTCATAATTGCTCTTTGAAGATTTTACAAATTGACTTATTTGCTATTTTAGGCTGAGGAGGGTGCTCTTCCAGTTCAGGGATCTCACTTTTGTATTTTTAGATAGCAGCTTCTTTTACTTATTGTATTAATAGTAGACATCCACCAAGATGGTTTGTTCTTTCTTGAGGATCTTTCCTTAATCTTATCTGGCACGGCTGTGTCTATACATTTGTGTAGGTGTTTTTTCAGGGCCTCATTGTATAGTTGTCAATGCCATCTGTGGAAACTGGAGCTTGGAAGTCAATTATACCATGTCTTAGGAGGGTATAGTTAGCTTTAGTGAAGTTTTTAGCCTGACGTCTCCTTTAGGAAGTTCTGGTACTATTGCTACTTCAAAAATGACTGATTTATGGTCAGATTAAACCAGTGCGGGTCCTATACTTGAGGCGTTGCATCAGTTACTCATATTGGTGAGGACCAGTTCTAGAATATTTGAGCCCCTTGTGAGATGGTGAACTATTTGTTCCAGAGCATTTGAGCTAACAAAGTCCAGGAACATTTGTGTGAGTGAGTTTGAGCTCGTATGTTTCCCAATTAATGGAAGGATAGTTGAAGTCACCCATAACTAGGATGTTAGGTTGTACCTTAATTGTCCCAAGTAGGTCTAAATAAGCTGTCTGGACATCTTGGTTCATGGAAGTGGACCTGTAACTGGTTATGATCTGAAGGGGGGGGTTCATACCCATGGTAGTAAGGACATGGAATAGCTCCATTGAGTTTTCTTGCCTAACCAATCTAGAGGTGTGATTATCTTTAATGAAGATAGATACTCCATCTCCTTTGGTTGTGACACCTTCAATGTGCAGTCTGAAAGTGTTCACAGCATTGTAGTCTTGTAAGGCCTAGGTACTTTCTGTGGCCTTGAACCAGGTTTCTGTGACTGCACAGATGTCAACATCTTCCAGGGAGAGGAGTGCATTCAGAGAGTGCAGTTTCTGATTTAAACTCCTAGCAGCATGACCCTTAGATTCGTTGTGCTTGTTATTTTCAAGTTGTGAATTTTGTTGTTGTGGCCTTGCATAAAAAAGGAGGAGGCAAGTGCCTTAGCCAGTAACCAAAAGCCTAGAGGTGCCAGGTGAAGACCACCTCTGGCAAAGCAGGGTGGACTTTCCACCATGTCATCCCAGGCTGACAGGAACTGGATCTCCTTAGAATGACACCAGAAACTATACCAATTACAGAAGTCAATAATTTTCTGTTTACTTTGTGGTGTCGTCCTAGGCAAGGGTAAAATGCTGCTCAGAGCTAGGGACATACCTGTTAGGGACACATATTCAGAGATCTCAATTATGCCTCTCTTCCTATAGTTGAAAGAGGTACATCTCAAGTCATTCACACCAACACGAACTATGATGGAGTCATAACGGTACTTGCTGAGAGACCTCAGTGCATGTGTGATCTGGTGAATCCTTGCACCAGACAGGCAGCTGCCCGTAACCTTTTCCTTGTTCAGCTTGGTAAGTGGGGCGTCTATATGGCTCACTATAGAGTCATCAATAAGTAAAACATTTGGAATAGTTGTGCATTGCCTTAAGGGCTTATTTGGTGAGACACAGATGCTAGTGTATGTGTATTGGGTGCTTTGGGTGTTGTGCTAGGTGTAGCATGTTTGTGTTTTTAGTTAGGTTTCTGGAGAATACCTCTGTATACAAAGGTTTATGTGTTGGGTGCATATTACAAATAGAAGTCGTGTTGTATGAGCTGACAACCTGTTTAGTGTTGCTATTCTGGGAATGAGAGAGAAATGATTCCAGATTTCTTAGCATAGGAGCATCTCTCGCAAATTGCACTTGCATGATTTAGCAGTAAGGGGTTGTCAGTGTACATGAGGCAGGTGCTACACTGCCTCAAAAAAAACATGTCCACCAGGCTGGCAGGAGAAACAGAGGGAAATTGACAGTCCATAATGCAAGGTTTGAACGAGGTATCTCAGCAGATAAGGAGAAAAAGATGGGGGTATCAGACAGGGAGCTATTTTAGGGTGACTAACCTATGGGGTTTACAGTAGGAGATTTATAAAAGAGGGGATCTATAGGGTCTGATGTTGATAGGTAAGAGGTAAAATCTCTGCTGGTTGGTTCACTGAAGAGCTGAGAGCTGTTCAAGAACTGCTCTGTAAGATAGCAGCCTCTACTAAAGGAAAATACTTCTATTGGAGATTTTGCATGTATAATCACCAAGAGTTACCCCTCTGCATGATGTTGAATGATGGTGCACTACACGCAAGCAAGAGCAAAGCAACTAAGGCACAGAAACCAAAGAAAAAGCTCAAACTGAGCCCTGCACCAATAAAATGGCTCAAACTGAGTCCTGCACCAATGAAATAGCTCAAACTAAGCCCTGAACCAGTAATCTTCTATTAGATAGTCCTACTGTATGCTTCTGCCACAAAGGTACATGGGGGGCTTCTCCAAAAAAGATGTCCTGATTTTTAGTGCTCAATCTACAAACAGAACTGAATTCACCTGGTCTGAATCCAGTATATACTACGGCCAAAAGAAGTGCAATGGAACAACAGAACAAAAAGTAGATTTTTTTTTTAATTAAATAAGCAACACTGTGAAAAGCAGCAGTTTTTCTTGAATTAATAATAGCAACAGAATAAAACAGCAGAAACAGATATTTTCTTAAATTAAGTAAAAGCAGCAGTTGGTGTGAAATACAGTAAAAGTGTAACAAACACAATAGTAAAATGCAGTGCAAAGCATCAGCAAACAGCACATTTTTTTTAAAACTGAAGTACTGTTACAATATATAAGAGAAATGCAAAGAAAAAAATACTTACAAACCGTTTTGTGGGTTTCCCAGCTCAGTAAGCAGTTAAAATGGGGTCGATATTATAACATCAAATTTTATAAAGTTCAAATGGTATAATATCGAACCAGTTTTGTCGAACGCTGAAAACAGCAAAGGTGCAGGACACCAAATTCTTTCCCAGGGAAAGAATTTGGTGGGCCGTTGCTGTGGCTTCGCTGTTTTCAGCGTTCGATATGTTGAAATGTTACGGGTCGGGTTCAGGTAAGTGTGAGATTGTGTGTAGGTTAGGGTTAGGGGGAGGTTAGGTGAGTTAGGGTTAGGGCGCGGGTGAGGTGAGTGTGCGATAGTGATTGACCTTAGGGTTAGTGTTGGGTTAAGGTAAGTGGATAGCTAGTAGTGTATGTAAAGTTTAGTTTAGTTGTAAGATTTTAAGTGTATGTGTGTGGATTACTGTTTTTTGTGTGTGTTTGTGCTGTGTATATGTTTCTCGGTATAGCGATTTTTTTTCCCTGGGAAAAAAATCTCTATTCTGACTGTTTGATGTTTGCGGATTTTGATGTTTAGGGTTCTATATTATAACATTCGATCTTTGTAGTTTTCGATGTTATAATATAGACCTGTTAAAATGTACATCTACCATCTAAGCAGTTAAAATGTACATTTACCATCTACAACATAGAAAGATGGCCAAATATCACGGAGTGCTTTGCCTGACACAGTCAAGAAACAATCTAACATATATACTCATGTCTTAGTATTATCAGACAGGAACAGAGCAATATTGCATCTCCTTAACTCATACAGAGATATTGTCACCATGTGAACCCACGTGCATGGGCATTCTCATTACTTTCACTGCTTGTAAGTACATACTAGACATCTATGACTCAATAGCTTAACTTGTAGAATATGCAACTCTTAGAATAGTTGTATTTCCCTAGGTATTGCAGACTTAAGATGGTTCTATAAATAAAGGGAGGAGCAGGGAGTTTTCCCATATGGGAGAAAGAAACCCCTGTGCTGCTTATTTGATTATCTGATTCATCAATGAGATTATATTCTAGGAGTCATATGGATCTGTACAAACACCTGTGGTATTTTCAGTCTACATACTGAAACAATAGTCTACCCATCCCATTCAGTTGTCTAAAAAAGTTTTGGTGCAATCTTCCATCCCTTCCCCTGTGGTTTAGGAGTTGAGCAGGTTAGTATTTACTGTGGTATCAGTTTAGTTATTAAAGGGGATCAAGTTGGAACCTGTTTTCAGTTTTCCCTCCTTTTTGATGGTTAACTATTCAGATGTGACCTTTGGTATGCGGTTTCAGAGTTTTGTTGTTTGTGTTAGAGTGATTGGTGGGATTTAACACTGCTTGTATTTAGGGATGGAAGGTGAGCATTCGCCACTCTTCCAACATAAGTGTTATTCTGTTATTGGTTGTAATTCTGTTGAATATTTATGCTCATGATTAATTAATGTATTGTATTAATTGATTTTAATTAATAAAGAAGTTGCAATGGCAATTTTTGGTGTGTTTTATTTGTCAGGGGTCTTTGGGCAAATGAATGTTTACATAAGCTATATATAATAATGGTATCTAGATATTGTCTGGGACAGAACGTCTCAAGCATGTTCATTTCAGTGTTATTCCACTCAAAATTACTCAGCAAGTTTTTTCCATTTTCTCTTGCAAACATCGCAAAAATGAATGGGATCACCGTGAAAAAATGATCTGGAGTGATAAAGTACTGTGAACCCTCAGGAGAGATTGCTTTATGGTTTTGAAATAAATTTCCCTTTAAAATTATCAGTTTGCATTATCGGTATCTCCCTCTGTTGTCAAAAAAACAAGTGGGTGGAGGATGGCATAATGGTTAAGGTGTTTACCTTACAGACACAAGGTGCAGGGTTTGAGTCTCACATGGGGTAACTGGCTAGGCTTAAAAAATGGCCCACAAGGGCAGGTAGCCTAGTACTAATCTATGAACATATATATATGTGTGTGTGTGTGTGTGTGTGTACACTTAAACAATGCAGTTACAGTAGACTCCCTCTTATTCAGTCTCGCTGAGACCAGATCTTAGGCTGGATAAACGAATGCCTGGTTAATCAGAAAAAGCATGCAAAATAGCATTTATAGGTTATAAATCAGCTAGATTAACATGATTTGTGTTAGGATGCATTTTTCTAATGAATATGAAATGTAAAACTCAAATGTCTGTCATTATTTAGCCCATTGGCGGCAGAAGTGTTGTTTTTCTCTGTTGTCTTTCACTAGGGCTATGGCAGAAATTTGATGGCCGGTTAAAGAGAGGCCAGATAAAAGGGAGTCTAATGTTATTTTACCTTTAGTCTTGGTTGAAAATGCATAGTATTAGTATTTGTCCATTGTGACTCATTCAACCATTCATGTGTAAATTCTGTAATAACACCCAGGCAGTGGCGGCTGGTGACTTCAAATCACAGGGGGGCTGCAGGAGACAGCTGAATGGGTGGGGTCAATGGGGAAGGGGTGTGGTCACCCATAAAGGGGAGAAGCTATGCACAAAACCACAAAAAATTAACTTTAATTAAATACGCTGCCCTGGGTGGCAAACCATCATTATGAAAGTCCAATCAAGACAAAAATAAGTGTAGAAGAATAAAAATATTTCAATGCATTGGCTGCATGACAACTTACTTAATATCTAGATGGAAACAAAAGGTTGTGAGGCATGAAAAAATAAATTACTTTTTAAATACATTACTGGAATGCCAGTCAAAATCAAGTATAAGAAGCACTCAACTCAAACCACTTCTCCTTGCACTGCAGTTCTAATTATAATATATTCAGCTTTATTAAAGTACCAAGTAACATGCTGAAAGTAGAAATCTATGTGATGCCCCCACTTGTAAAAATGTTTCTTATCCAAAAAAGACCTGCTGCCTGACAACTTGTTTCATGGGGAAAACATGATAAAAGTAAAAAATGAAACGCAAACAAGAAACAAGCTCAAGATACATTGCTTAAAGGATTACTGTACAGGTTATGGACCACACATGATTGGCATTCTGTTTAGTTTATGGGTAAAGTCTGTAGAGATGACTGGAAGTCTCCAACAAGTGTAATGAGCATTTTAAAATAATGGAATCCTGTCCTTTAATACCCAAGGCTTATACATTATCTAGTCAAGTATTCTCTGCATGGCAACAACAGAAAGGCTTTCAATGTTGGCAATTCTTTAACAATATGCTTATTAAAGCTTACTTGCATCTTACGATGTCAGTCAAGCTTACCTTATGGTCATTAAAGCATTGCTACTTAAACACAGAGCAACAGGCACTTTGAGTAATAAGCATAAATCAACAGTACAAAAATATGACAGAAACCAGACCATTCTGCAAAATCAAGGACAGATGAAAAGCCACTGTAGTACTTATGCAGTGTGTCCTCCCCATCCAAGGTAGATACAACTACTCCTTGCCTTGCTTGGACACATCCAGAGTCACTACATGGGGGAGTGGGGTGCAACAAGCATGTCACAATTTGAAATCTCTCGGGCTGACTGTGATGGCCCTGACACATTTGTCATACCTTTCAACCTCAAGAGCAAGAAATCTGGACAAAGCCATACACAGAAGTGGGATAAAGGCCCAACAATAAGGACAATTTTTAAATATTGCTCTAATAAACTTAAAAAGATAATAGAATAGGTCTTGCATTAGTATGAATTTTCTGAAGGGTATAAAATCTGAAACTCAAATGTCTGTCATTTTCTAACTTCAGTCTTTAGTGATTTGTCACTAATTTGCCAAAAAACACAATTTTATGAAAAATGGACCAAAATGTGATGCAAAAATATAAAATAGACACACAATACAGCTGCTACCTGTCAAAGAAGGGACACTTTAATATTAGTACTGCTATCTTGAGCAGCTGACAAAATAAAAGAATCTACATGCATTTCAAGTAATCTATAACTTTGATTATTACAGTTATTTCTTAATTGTAAACCCTCCATGTTTTCTTCCAAAATTGCTATTTTATGGAGGGATTATTAGGGGAAGAGCAACATTTTGAGCCAAAATTGGGGACAGTTGAGAGGTTGGCTATGCCTAATTCTATAAAGCAATTTATTTGCATGTACCTCTCAACCTGTTAATGCAGTAAATCTGAACAAGGCCAAATATATTGGGGCACATATAAACAGTACTAAAATTGCTCTTGTATAAATTGAGACAGTTGATAGAACAGCTCTTACTTTAACATGCATTTTTCTGAAGGTTATGAAGTCTGAAACTTATTATTTAGTGACTTCTGGCAAATCATTTAGGAATTAAAACTACAAATTTTATGAACAACAAACCAAAAATAAGAAGCAAAAATCTATTCATTCTTTGAAAATCTGGACAGTTGGGAGGTATAGTTCAGCTGGGTCTGTCTGAGTTTGCTGCCCTTCCCCCCTGACAAAATAATGGTTGAATGGAGCCTCTGCAGCCATTCCAATGAACCATTACTTGGCTATTTCACTCCATTTACCATAAACACTAATGTGCATACTGCTTTACTTCTATGATGAGTTGGACTTCATTTGAAAGTTTTATTTTGTATTTTACAGCACAAACACTAAGTCATCTGTTAAACAAAGCAATGCAGTCTCACAATGAAAACTTAGCATTAAAACTTCTCTGCCCTTGAAACTCACATTCATTGAAACAGCATTGAAACCCACATTCAAAGAAAATACATTTTGCCAGTGGCAGATAAAGATTAATTTTGGGCTGTTTTGAATCATAGGCCCCTTGCATATGAAACATACATGTGCTCTTTGATACACCTTCCTCATTGTACTAAAATTATATTCCTTGTACAATACAGTACACTTGTTAGAGGGTGTTTTAAATTTGTTTTGAACATTTTTCCAGTAAGCAATGAAACAAACCATATGCACCCATAATGGCAAAACTGCCCAGTTGAGAACATTTATCATAAAAAGTCTACTCAGACTTCCACAGTCCACCATTATTAGTAAATATACACAATTCTACAGTCCACCATTATTAGTAAATATGCAAAATTCCACAGTCCACCATTATTAGTAAATATGCACAATTCTACAGTCCACCATTATCAGTAAATATGCACAATTCTACAGTCCACCTTTATCAGTAAATATGCACAATTCTACAGTCCATTATCAGTAAATATGCACAATCTCTGAAGTAAGTCATCTAAATAATTCCATATTAAAGAAATCTGTAACTAATGAAGCGGTTGCTGCTAGCAATCACCTTTATATTTCATGGTTTCATCGAAAAATAAAGTGTCTGTTGCCCCTCAGGAATAAATTGCCTATATTACATTAAAAAATGATAAGCTAGTAATAATATTGCAAGAGGAAATGGATGGCAAACTGATAACGAACTCATAGTTAGTATCTTCACCAAGGAAAACATTCTCAGTACTGCAGCATCCACCCCTTGTGGGAGTAGAACCCACAGCCTTCTGCATCAAAAGCAAGTACACAACCTGTTGTGCTATAGTATTAACTAAGCAAAGCACTAAACTTCTATTCCCCTGCAGCTCTCAGCTCCTTGTAAAATCTACTCAATACTCAACTGCATCTCAACTTCGCAGCTCAAGAAAACTGGAAAAAGCCAAAATGTATTGGGGGGGTCAAAAGCCCAAAAAACAGGGACACATTAAACATTGCTTGTATAATCTTGGAACGTTGCTAGAATAAAATGTTGTGTTGCCACCATATATTTTACTGCCAAGGTCCCTGAGCAAAAAACAGTCAGAGTAACATACCACTACGCCACATCAGCTGCTTTGTAAAAGAGAGGAAGACTGAAACTTAAATGGCTATCATTTAGTGAATTCAGTTCTCACCATAGCTGTCAACCTCTTAGTACAAAACACCTGGACAAACCCAGTAATGAGGGAATGCAGCCCTCAAACATATTCAGTGAATTCAGTTCTTGCCATAGCTGTCAACCTTAGCACAAAAACTTGGACGAAGCCAATAATGGGGGAATACAGTCCCAAAAATAGGGACAAATTTAAAATATTCATCTTATAAATTTAGAAAATTGCTAGAAAAAAAGGTTGTGCTACTATGTATTCTGAAGAACATGAAGTTTGAAATTCAAATGCCGGTCAATTTTACTGCGGACAGAACAAAAACAATTTTCAGCAGAGACGCAGGGATTAATACTGCAGACACGTCTTTGTAAAATGGCAGGGCACCAGAGCAAATCCACACAAACCCAGGGAGGAGATGCAGACAGAAGCCACCCCAACCAAGAATCAGACCAGAAAACCTATAGCTGTGAGGCAACAATACTACCACTGCACCATCAATTACGCTATTATCAATGATATTCTTGATGAAGTTATTACTAAGAGGGTAAACAGAGTTATTAATCCAATTCTGTACAGAATTGACAACTTGGATGATGATACTCCAGCTTACCAATTGACACTGGTTTCACAAACTAATACTTGTGAAACCAATAATTCTGAGTCTATTATAGAATTAGATGAAAAAAGTTCTTTTACTGATAATATTGCGACCACCTTTATCATGACATTTAACCTTGAAAGTAGGATAATAAGGGAAATACTGTATAAAAACTGGTTAATATTACGTTATGATAAAAAATGTTCTGCAAAATTTTCCCCTTTTCCCAGAATAGTTTATAGGAAGGCTAAAAACCTCAAAATGTTATTAATGAATAAGAATACCATTGTAACAGGTAAACCAAAAGGTACAGTTACCTGTGGAACCTGTAAATATTGCAAATATATAAAAACCGGTTGTACCCATGTAATTAACAACCAGACTTACACTTTCTATCATAGAATTGATTGTAATTCCAGAATGGTGGTGTATGGAGCTCTGTGTATGAACTGCCCATGTTTTTACATAGGCAAAACAGAAAGGAGAATGCGTGATAGGATATACGAACACACTAACGCAATTTCCAAATTAAAAACTGAAAATGCTCTTGCTAAGCATATTTTCTCCCACCCACACCATTCATTTCAGTTCATTGGAATAGATCAAATTGTTTCTGAGAACCGAAGGGGTCCTTCAAGTTTACTTCTTGAAGAACATGAACTAACTTGGCAGATCAGGACTGATGCATTTATAGAACCAGGTCTCAACGACCAATGTAATATAGCATGTCTTCTTAAACTGAGAAGTTTAGAAAGATAATTACATATTATGATATTTTTCTTGTGATTTTTACCATTTTTTCTAGCCAAGTATACTGTGTTTATCCATCATTGACCTTTAATTGTTTATGCAAAGATTGTTTTATGTAAACAATAACACCATTGGATAGTTTCCTTGTATCTATAGGCATACACTTTTTAAATGCTAGCCTGATAGTCAGTTAAAGTAGATGTTTTTATTTAAAAGCCAGTTCACCTCTGATCAGACTTTTTTTCTTCAAATTTGTTGTTTTCATGAAAGTATGATAGGAGGTTTAACTATATTAACTATTTGGAAATATATATCTCCTTATTTTTAAAAATTTTTAAAAATTTTTAAAAAATTTAGATTCTTGAATATACAACCAAGAAAAGTTTTTTAACTTCTTACATGCATTTTTAGTATATATATCTGTATTTCTTTACACCTATATGCCTTTTATATCTAAACATTTGTTCCCACATAAGATTTTTTCTTTCAATATACTTAGCTTTATTATATATATATTCATATTCTTTTCACACATACTTTGTTAATACATATTTTTCATACTCTTGTCTTTTTGTATTCTTAAGTGAAACGATTATCAGATTGATGCCTTATTTACATTTATTTCAGACTGCACAAAGATTACTTTATCTTATATAAAAATGTTTCTTGATTCTGTATCTGTATATTTATACTCTCAGTTGTATTTCAATGCTAACTGCCAATGAAATTAGTTAATTGTTTAATTGATTTACAAAGGATGGTATAAAAGCTGAGGTTTTTGTTTTAATCAGTTGTCTGAAGAAGTCATCCTATGAGTGATGACGAAAAGCGCTTAACAGAATAAATTTGTTTGCTGATTTTTTCTTTGCCTGGGATCTCCGTTTTTTAGAAAAGTTTGTTCCTGTTCCTTTATTCCACACAGAAGCCACCCCAACCAAGAATCAAATCAGAAAACCTATAGCTGTGAGGCAACAACACTACCACTGCACCATCAATTATGTGAAGAATTAAACATTCAGAAACCTGAAGTCTGAAATTAAAATGCCTGTCAATTTTACTGCGGACAGAACAAAAACAATTTTCAGCAGAGACGCAGGGATTAAAACTGCAGACACGTCTTTGTAAAATGGCAGGGCACCAGAGCAAATCCACACGAACACAGGGAGAAAATGCAGACACCACACAGAAGCCACCCCAACCAAGAATCAAACGAGAAAACCTATAGCTGCAAGGCAACAATACTACCACTGCACCATCAATTATGCAAGGAATTAAACATTCAGAAACCTGAAGTCTGAAATTCAAATGCCTGTCAATTTTACTGCGGACAGAACAAAACCAATTTTCAGCAGAGACGCAGGGATTAAAACTGCAGACACGTCTTTGTAAAATGGCAGGGCACCAGAGCAAATCCACACAAACGCAGAGAAGAGATGCAGACTCCACACAGAAGCCACCCCAACCAAGAATCAAAACAGAAAACCTATAGCTGTGAGGTAACAATACTACCACTGCACCATCAATTATGCAAGGAATTAAACATTCAGAAACCTGAAGTCTGAAATTCAAATGCCTGTCAATTTTACTGCGGACAGAACAAAACCAATTTTCAGCAGAGACGCTGGGATTAAAACTGCAGACACGTCTTTGTAAAATGGCAGGGCACCAGAGCAAATCCACACAAACACAGGGAAGAGATGCAGACTCCACACAGAAACCACCCCAACCAAGAATCAAACCAGAAAACCTATAGCTGTGAGACAACAATATTACCACTGCACCATCAATTATGCAAGAAATTAAACATTCAGAAACCTGAAGTCTGAAATTCAAATGCCTGTCAATTTTACTGCGGACAGAACAAAACCAATTTTCAGCAGAGACGCAGGGATTAATACTGCAGACACGTCTTTGTAAAATTGCAGAGCACCAGAGCAAATCCACACAAACACAGGGAGAAGATGCAGACTCCACACAGAAGCCACCCCAACCAAGAATCAAACCAGAAAACCTATAGCTGTGAGGCAACAATACTACCACTGCACCATCAAATATACGAGGAATTAAACATTCAGAAACCCTTAAGTCTGAAATTCAAATGCCTGTCAATTTTATTTAACATTTTTTAATCAGGACAGTCTGACTTGGAACAAAAAAACAATTTTCAGCAGAGGCCCAGGAAGAAATAATGCAGTAATGTCTTTGTAACATGGGAGGACACAAAAGCAAACCCACACAAACACAGGGAGAAGATACAAACCCCACAAAGAAGGAACCCCAGCCAAGAATCAAACCCGAGAACCTGCAGCTGTGAGGCAACAATGCTACTACTACACCATCAAATATTAAGCATTGCAACATTTACAAACCACAGATATTATGAGGAACAGATCAGATCGAATAGGAGGCAAAAATCTGCAATTTTTTTACAAATGGTGGTGGGTAGGGAACTCAAGTCCAACACCTGCATACAGGGTACAGGGTTCAAGCCTGAGGTATTCCCTACCACACCACCATGAGCACCTGGGGCATTTTCTCACACACACACACACACACACACACACACACACACACACACACACACACACACACACACACACACACACACACACACACACACTCCAGTATAAACATTGTAAAATAAACGTAAAAAGCACCATACACTTACAATCCAGTATAAACATAAAAGCACCATACACACACAATCCAGTATAAACATAAAAGCGCCATACACACACAATCCAGTATAAACATTGTAGTAAAAAGCACCATACACTTACCTGAATATATCCAGCTAACGTACATCCTGCCCGCGCAATACTCCAAAGACCTGCGAGATCCCAAGCAAAGCCCGACGAGATCCCAAAGCTCCTTCCCGATGACAACACTGTCCTGACTGCTGCTGTTGCAGTCCGGACGTGACCCATAATCCTAGCGAGTCTGTGCACTTGAAAAGTGCACAGACGTCTCCTTGTGTCCCCCTATGGGGACTGCCGGACTGCCTTGAGCATGCACATAGACCGACAGTAGTCGGGACTACTGCGCATGCGCGAAATTTCAAAAAATAATTTATTTTTCATTTTGAGGGGGCTGCAGTCCGGCAGCCCGATGCCGCAAGCCGCCCCTGCACCCAGGTATAATTTACTACTTAATTTAAAAACATGCTGTGTGCATTGTGAGATGGCACTTCCACAGAAGACTTAATCTGTTTTCTCTTTCAGGGCAGCCAATGTACTGTTGGCTAGCCAGACAAGACAATCTTTCTTAACAGAATTATGAATGGGTAGTACCAGAAAACATAATACAGTTCAACACAATGATTATACTCAACATCTACTCCAAAGTTATTAGACCTGTCAAGTTTATTGGTGCTTATGAGCACAAAGTGTCATTGTTTCATTATTTTGAAACAAGTATTTAAACAGAATGATTGCTGAACCATATTTATGAAACAGATGACTATCATTCCAAATTAGATCATAATAACAGGCAATTCACTTTTGCCAAATGCAGAATGACATTTCAGGAAAAAGTTAAATAATGGCTGTGTCATATATTTAAGGCAAGTCCTTAGATGCTGCTTGCAATGACTGCTCCAAATTCACTTGAAAATAAAGTTTTAATAGACAAATACTTGTCATCCCAGAAAGTAGTTTTTGGCATTCATATCTCTTTCTAACATAACATTTGACTGAATGCATTATTTAAAGGAAGAAAGGAAGTAAAATTGAACCCCTTGTTGGGTCAAAGCATCCATTAGGACTACTTTCACAAAAAATAGTACCTATTAAGGTTTTCTTGCTATTGGTTCATACCATTCCTACTCACAGAGTGGTGTAGTCTTTTATTATGGAAAATGAATACCTATTAAGGTTTTCTTACTATTGGTTCATACCATTCCTCCTCACAGAGTGGTGTAGTCTTTTATTATGGAAAATGAATACCTATTAAGGTTTTCTTACTATTGGTTCATACCATTCCTCCTCACAGAGTGGTGTAGTCTTTTATTATGGAAAATGAATACCTATTAAGGTTTTCTTACTATTGGTTCATACCATTCCTCCTCACAGAGTGGTGTAGTCTTTTATTATGGAAAATATTGTGCCACACCTCTTCTGTGGTAATGCCACAGTATCTGCTAGCTGCTCCCAGTTTGGAATCGTACTTGCTGACCTTTTGGGTAGGAGCAGTGAAGACAAAAATAATGATAAAATAAAGGAAAGCAAAGGCACTAAATTTCACAGGGTGTATGAACTGGGGTGCAGCATCTCTGGCTGAGGGTTTCAGAGTACAGTTTAGGAACAGTCATTATAAGAAGGTTGATATCTGTACCACACAATCAAATCTGACGCAGTAATAAAGCTTTCTAAAAATGTGTATACATATATATAGGTCTACTTCAGAACGTCAAAGACCAATATTATCAAATTACAGGCTACACTAAATATGTCTCATCAGTTCTGCAGGGAGTCAAGCCCCCCTGCACCCCCACACCCCACCTAAATTATATATATACCAACTCTGACATTTCACTACAGTGAGAAAAGGGTAAATTTCTCAATCCTCACTGTACAGCAATCTCCATTTAAAACCGCTGAGACAGGTTTAGTGTAGCCTGGTGTTAAACGGAGAACTGTTCCTTTAAGTGAAGACCAGATTTCTAGTAAGAGGGATAGTTTGATGTTCCAGGTTTCAATAATATAATGTTTTGATTAACTGGGTTTTGCTATTCTGGTCTCAATGTTTTGTAATTCGATAATATGGGTCTTCAGCTTTGAGATGTTCTGAAGTAGATCCATATATATAAATATATATATATATATATATATATATATATATATATATATATATATATATATTATCTTTGTGTGATACAATACGCTTTGTGTTTGTGTGTGTGTGTGTGTGTGTGTGTGTGTGCTGTGTGTTTTTCTATCTGTGTATATATATATATATATATATATATATATATATATATATATATATATATATATATTACTAGTGTACATAATTACTGCTTATAAGAATTTAAGTATCTTGAAAGAGGAAAGGAGAAACAGTTGTTCATTTGCAAATCTGGTTTTCAAGCAGCATGACTTCAGTTTATGGTATTAAAACTATATTTGACTGGTGCTTGAAATTCTAACATTGTATTTGTTTTAATTGAAAAAAGACAGACTGTACTTTTTAGATAAAGTTTTATTAATAACATAGGACTGAGGACAACTGAGAAGGAAAATACAACAGAATGTGAGTACTGAAAAAGGGCAGACAAGCATGTGGTAACTATGGTGAGCACACTGTCATTTGGTGTTCACAGCCCAGCTGCAGTTAATTAGTCTGTGCATAATTTGAATGGGAGTATAAGCTGTTATTGGCATCACTGTAAGATTAAAACGCTAATACTCAGATGATAATACAAGTCTTATGTTTCCACATATTGTTGGTTGTTTATTGCATGATTTGAAATCAGAAATTATGAACTAAAACAAACATAACATGTTTATGTGATTGTGGTCATTACTTTATCTGCCCACTTGTTTGCATAAATGACTTAGCAACATACTTCAGGTACAGATTCCCATAAGCATTCTTAAATGGAAAAGCCACCTTGCTGTAACACGTTAATTCTTTCGCTTTGATGGGTGTCCTCCTCATTTATCTCCCCTTCACCTGATCTCAGGAAAATATACTATGCACCACCACTTTAAATGAAATTAAGTTGTATAAAATTACTAGCTTGCTTATGATAATAAAAAAGTCACATATTCTGTACTGATGTCATTTTTCCAATAAAGTACAAGATGCAGTAATGTGCATCAGTTTAAATATATGTCTCACTGAAAGTATATACATATATATATATATATATATATATATATATATATATATACATATATATAAAATTTCTCTCTCTCTCTCTCTCTCTCTCTCTCTCTCTCTCTCTCTCTCTATATATATATATATATATATATATATATATATATATATATATATATGGCTGTACTCACTAAAGTTGAGTAGTACCAATGTTGATCTCAAAAGCAATGTCGATACATTACCACGCATGCAATTTTCACAAAAAAAATTACATAATTTTTGTGGGTGAGCCACACCATGCCCCCCACACCCCTTGATTATATATATTAACTCTGAGATTACACAGTCCTTAGGGAAAGGAACTGTTCGCTTACCTAGAGATTATTGATTCTGCACACTTGTCGGCCATCTGCATATACTGACTAAATGTGGTTGATTAAACAGATGTTGACAAACAAACATTTAGATCAAATGCAGGACCCCCATAAATATATATATATATATATATATATATATATATATATATATATATATATATATATAAATACATATGTATGTGCGTGTGCATATATATATGTATATAAAATTATATGGGAGCATCTTTCATTGAGATGACAACCAAATGAAAGCTGACAGAGCTGGTAAAGCTGATTGACTATTGAATTATACTGGCTTTATCAATGCAAGATTGCAATACATTGGGGATCAGGGAATATGCTCTTTTCCCACTGCAGTACAATATCAGGGTTGGTATATCTAAATAGCAAGGGTTGTACAGTTGTAGGGTGGTTTGCCCCTGCAAAAAACATTGTGTGATTTTTTTTTTTCAGTTCTTTGTGGATTGATGTTTACCTTTTGACAAGTGGTAGTCAATTGTTTCAAGACTGACTTCTATGTAAACACACACACACACACACACACACACACACACACACACACACACACACAGACACACACACACACACACACACACACACACACACACACACACACAGATATATATATATATATATATATATATATATATATATATATATATATATATGGGATCCGTCAATATGTTTGAAGTTTCACTACTTCAAACCCCACTTCACCAAGTCCACTTGTTTGAAGTAGTGAAACTTCGAACATTGACTTTGGCAGTCACACTACAGCGGAAAATGGGAATATTCTCTTTTCACCGCTGTAGTGCGATCTCAAAATTGGTATATTTAAGTAGGGGGTGTGTGGGGGGGTGCAGGGGGGACATGTTTTAGTTTTTTTTTTTTTTTTGGGTAGCCCGGGGAACTAGACTTCAGCAAAAGTGCTGTTTTGTTTAAGTGGACTTTTGCTGAAGTGTAGGGTCTACTGCTCTATTTCACAGAAGTGTATTCGATGTAAAGCAGTAGACCCATATATATATATATATATATATATATATATATAAGTTCATAGGTTCATACTAGGCTATCTGCCCTAGGGCATTTATAAGCCTAGCCAGAGTGTGTTTGGCTTTCGCCACCCATTTTAAATGAATTTTGCTATGCCCTTTTTTGAGGTTAGTATACTGTGCCTCTGTCTAACAGTGACACAGAAGTGATACCCGGGGTAAACCTACTATCTCCCATCCACTCATCAAGATTCCTCTTGAAGAGAGTCAATGAAGGACTCTGCCTAACCTGGACTGGGATTTTATTCCAGAGTGAAGGGAGCCTCTGGGTTATGAATCTGTCCCTCCAGCATGTCCTATTTATTTCAGTGCTGAGGATCAAGTCTCTCAAGTGTGTAGCTCGATGGGATTTGGATTTTCTGAGGTGCAGCATGTCCATTAATTCTGGGTTGGACATGGCTTTATACGTCAGGCACAGATCGCCTCTGATCAGGCGGTATGCCACTGAGTAGAGCTGGAGTTTCTTTAACCGGGCAGCATATGGCATCTGTTTGAGCCCTTTGATCCTCTTGGTGAGGTACTTTTGGGGTCTTTCCAGTTGCTGCAGGTGTCTGGTAAAGTACATCCCAAAAGGGGCATTGTACTCAATTATGGGCCTGGTGAGGGATGAGTAAAGAGGCACGATGACCTCCCCTGATCTAGATGTGAATCCCTTCATGATTAGGTGGGCTATATAAAATGTTTTTCTAACCACTTTGGCCACGTGGTTGTCAAATGAGAGATTGCTATCAACTTGGGTCCCCAGATCCCTAATTACTTCTTTCGTACTTAATGGATTACCACCTATGTGGTAATTTGTGGGCACTTTGTTTTTGCCAAAGGGGATGACTATACACTTTTTGGCATTTAGCTTGAGGCCATGGCTCTGGCACCAGTTGTCTGTTTCTATGAGGCCCTTTTGTAGGATGCTTGTGTTGGCTGGAGAGTCGATTATGGCACCCAGTTTGCAGTCATCTGCAAACTTGGTCAGCCACAGTCCTTCCATGTTAGCCTGTACCTCCGAGAAATATATACCAAACAAGAGAGGTCCCTGGAATGAGCCTTGTGGGATGCCACTTGTAACTGGTTTGGAGTCTGACATGGCTCCAGCAATTCTAACCATGTGGGTTCTGTCCTTGAGCCAGTTTGCAACCCATCTAGTGACATAGGGATTTATATTTAAGCTGGTGAGCTTATCTATAATGCCCGAGTGGGGTATTGTATCGAAGGCTTTTGCGAGGTCCAGGTAGGCTGTGTGGACCACCTTCCCCTTGTCAATGGCCTTGGTGACTGTTTTAAAGAAATCAGCCAGGTTTAAGAGGCAGGATCTGCCCTTAACAAAGCCAAACTGGGTAGGATCCAGTGTCTGTAGGTCACCAATATCTTTATTTATGAGGTCCATGATGATCCTTTCCATAGCTTTGCAGAACAAGCTAGTCAAGCTTATGGGGTGATAGTTTCCAGGATCCGTTGAGGCACCACCTTTGTGGAGAGGGACCACTGTTGCTGTACACCACTCTTTGGGTACATATCCTGTAGTAAGGCTGATATTGAACAGTAGTTTTATGTTTGGGTTTAGTTCTTCTTGGAGTTCATGTGGGATGCAGCCCGGGGCACCGTCTGGTCCCATTGATGCTGTGTTTTTTGCTTTGGAGAGGGCGGCTCTTACCTGAGCATCTGGGATGTCAGGGGGGGCAGCACTCTGCTGGGATAGATATTTGCCCTTTTGGTGGGGAGGGGGGGGTTTGCACTGAACCTGCCAGCTAGGATGTTGGCAATGTCTGTGGGTTCGGTGTATTTTTTGTCATTTTGGACTAATTCTGAGCATATCTGGGAGTTCCCACCCAGGTTCCTAACATAACTAAAGAAAGCCTTGTGATTATCCTTAGTGTCCTGTGCAATTTTTCTCTCGAAGCTGGCCTTAAACGATTTTATGAGTGCCCGTAATTTTTTGCTAATACTGATCAGAGATGCCTTCCCTTTTTGGGATTTTACTCTATCATGTAGTAGCTTCCTCCTTCTATTGTATAATTTGTTTATGGCTTGGGTCCACCAGACAGGACGCCTAACTTTGGAGGATTGGGTCTTGGTTTTATTTGGGATTGCATGATCCATACATTCCTGAAGGTGTTCATAGAATGCGTTTATAAAGGATTCTGTGGTCTGGACCGTATTTTCCACAGGCCCGGGGGCTTTGAAAGAGTCCACCTTGGTTTTGAGGAGTGTGAAATTTGCTTTAAAGAAGTTTTTCACTGTGGTTTTCTGAGCAGGGGCTGGGGTCAGGATGTGAATATCTAGTGAGATTAGTTTATGGTCTGATCTTACCAGTGAGGGATAAATTTCTGGTCTGGAGCATAGAGTCCCCATGTTGGTGATGATCAGGTTCAGTATGTTTTCCCCTCTTGTGGGAGTGGCAACAAGTTGTTCCATAGCATTTGAGTTTATAAATTCTAGGAACCTTTAGGCTAGGGTGTTGGAGCTAGAGTAATGCTCCCAGTCTATGTTAGGGTAGTTGAAGTCACCCAATATAATGGTGTTTGGAGAGACCTTCATATTTTCCAGTGTTCTCAGGAAGGCCGAGTGGGGTTCCTGGGTTTGGGAGGCTGTTCTCTAGCAGACTATAAACTGGAAGGCAGTTTTACCCACTGTTAATTGCACATGGATAGTCTCTGATGCTTCGTGCTGTGCCACCAACCTGGAGGTGTGGGTATCTTTGACGAATATTGATACTCCCCCTCCTTTTGTGGTTCGGTCCAAGTTTTGGGGCCAAAAAACATGGTATGAGGTATAACCTGGTAGTGCTGGGGTGCTTTCGGGAGCCTTGAACCAGGTTTCTGTTACTGCACAGATATCGATGTTCTCCATGCTAAGGAGAGTTTTGAGTGTGTGCATCTTGAGGTTTAGACTTCTGGCGTTGAGTAGCATTACTCTTAGTTTCTTATCCCTTGTGATACCTATGGAGGTGGCTTTGTCTTTTGAGCCTTGCCTAAAAAAGGCACTATGGGGGTGGCAAGAGCCTTTGCCAATATCTGTATACATATGCATATATGATTACGTCATGATTAACACAAATGATTAAAACACAAATGTAAGAACATAAATGAGTGACTGCACAAATGTGAGACATGCAAAATGAATGAAACACAAAACATTGACAAGTTTTCTTCCCCAACTATTGATAAACCCTAGCAACAAAACCCAGGTCAAACATTGTCTGGATACTTTTAGTCTTAGGGTATGGGTTTTTAGCATACGGTTAGGGACAGGTGTAGGGTAAGGGTTAGACTTAACCCCCCCCCCATCTTCCACATCTTCCTTTCCCATCTTGAATATCTAAAATAAAATTATGGTAAGAATTCCTCCTTAGCAGATAGCAGAACCTTATCAGTGGAATGGCCATGTACATCTTGAAGCCACATCTTTACACTGCTGTTAAAGAAATTGTTAGGGGTGTCACACAGTATACTTATGAAAGCTTTTTTGGAGTGTTAAACTCAGTTCTGTTCAAGCTCTTATATCTCAGCTGCAGGAACTGCTGCTGGGCATGTGAACCTGCTAGAACAGAATTCAGATGCCATTATTATAGCTGCAGAGTTGTCATTATCTGAATGCTGCATGTATCACATTTGATCTTTGGCTTGTACACTTAACTCTAGATTTTATTAGAATTCTCAAATGAAGAGAATACATCTTCTGAAAGCAGTGTTTTTGTGATACCCTATTGTAAACCTTCAGTGTCATGCCTTATTTAATTCATCATATCACCATGCATTGCTTATCCTAGGATTAACTGCTGTTCTATAATTAAACATCTAGGCTGATCTTCATTGAAATTAGTATCACTGCAAAGTTTTTTTTTTCCCATCTCAGACCTCTGTCTGTACATTCAAGATATATGTGAGCTTCAGGTAGCCCTCTGGGCAAAATATATACAGTCTTGTCTAATTAACACAGTTTCTCAAGTCATTGCTAACACCCTACAGTACGTGTGCCCACACTGTCAGAATTAATAGAAAAGAAAACCTCAGCATACAGTAAAAGAGCTAAAAATGAGAGTTGCAGTTTTATAAAGAACCTTACTTAATGTCATCTAAAAAAGGTAAGGTCTTCGTATGTATTTAACAGTTTTTTTTTTCTATGAAGTAAAATAAGCTTGTATGAAATTATATTCTAAATAATATGAATAATGGGTATTATATGCAAGATAGTAGAAGCCTGAAATAACTCTAAAAAGGATTCATGATCAGAAAATGTGAGATGATGTTAAGCAGCAGGTGACAGACAGAAGTAAAGAAAGCATATATTGTGTTAATGTCAAAACTATTTAAGGAATGATGTATAAAGAGATTATGTTATTTTAAAGGATTTGAATGAGATTAATAGTTTTAACCATTCTGAACCTTGTTCTTTCAATGTATCCCGAATAAAGAAATCGCTGGAAATGCTAACTTATAGGGCTGCACAGGGTGCCACTATTGGTGCTGAATATTGTAATGACACAGAACCTGCTTAACCTTAAATGATGTCACTATTACTCTGAATTGTAGTGTCAGATAAAGCACTTTCCATGATGTGTGACTGCATACATACATGGATATTCATGCACACAGACACACACACACACACACACACACACACACACACACACACACACACACACACATGCAGACACAAGCAAACACACACATATAAAAATAAGTTAACTGGACTAAAATAATTATAATTTTTATTCTTACCTTAGGAAGTCACATTCAGGGGGTTGGCATAATAGTTAAGGTGTTTACATTATAGATGCAAGGTACAAGTTTGATTTTTACCTTTGAAAGGTAAGTTGGCTAGGCTTAAAAAATAGCCCAGAAGGGCATCTAGCCCTGTGCTTACCTATAACTCTATATATCCATGTCATATTCAAGGAAGTTTGATTCTTATAATAAAAGCTGCCCATCAACCATGATACAATGGGTATACATGCTATAAGTCTTACTAGCTCTTTCATCCTAACTGTAGAATCTACAGAGACCTGGCTTTCTACATGCTTTCTTACCCAGCTGTGCTCTCATTCTGTGGTAACTACAGAGAACATCAATTCATTTTTTTCTCTTCCTGTTAATGCATTCTGGCTCCACAGTTGTGGCAATGAGCCTGGTGCAAAAATGCCCTTGAGCCTTCCACTGTTACAATGCATATTGTCACTAAGTGCTGCATACTTGCCTTCCTGTCTGGTCTCTTCATACTTTAGTATCATGTGTTAGAGTAGCTACTGATGACAAATATTTTCTCATTGCCTACATTGGTCCATTGATTATTGTGGAGTAGGAGGGAACAGATGATTTGGAGTCACCTCTGGCTATCATAAACATATAATGGACCACAATTTTACTTCCCTTAATATGGTCATACACTTTCTTTAAAAACTAAGGTACTGTGTTGTATTCAGCTATCCATTATAATGTGGTACCACTCATCTATCCATTTGATGATCTACATTCAATGTCCAGTTTACCAACTTCAGGGTTGCAAGATTCCAATGCCTATTTCAGGAGGAAGCAATTATTGATAAAGTGGCAGTTGATCACAAGATGCATGCGGACTTTGACATATACTGCACACACAACCAGGGAGCAGCTTTTGACATTTTCTTTTTACCCGGCTGCATCGCTTATGGATATGTAAGCACTTCCACAAAGAAGGGAGAACATGAAAACTGCACAGAACACAACTCTTTTAGGAGCTAACTACATAACCAACTATTGTAAAACAGCAACACATCCTTCTCTGCCAAAGTCCATAGGTAAGCAGTAAGCTAGCTAAGCCTAACCAATTTTCCTTGGTGAGACTTAAACCCTGTACTTCTTGTCTGTGATGTAAACAATGTAACCATTATGCAACCCCTCAATTCCTCAAAAATAGGTTCATAGTCAAGTATTACCTTGCAGGTCATTTTAAACTTGGAGAATTTCCTCTCCAGGGGGTGGGAATCCAACCCTGTATCTTGTGCCTTTGATGTAAGCACCTTGACTATTATACCACCCACATGTCCTAGTTAAGATATCCCCTAATGTCCATGCATATATTCACTGCTTTTGTTTCTATCATCTGTACATGTTTTCTAATCATAGTACTGCAGAAACTGTGTAAACACTTCATGTGGCACCTTACTGATGATTTATCAAATTATAATAACCTGTTTCTTTCTGTCAACACCTTGTGAAAAGGGGGTACATAACCTGCTAATTTTAGTGCACAGACCCAGCAAGTGGAATGAAAAATGTTTAAGGCATATCTAAGCAAATAAATTTATTAAGAGTTTTTTTCTCTTAAAAACACTGTGAAGTGTACATTTTCATGGGTTATGTTAATTCAAGCACCCAAAGAGAAATGTATTCACTTAGGACTCAGCCCACCAAACCCACCAATGAATAATGCATTGAGATTCCATTTTTGCTGAAGGAGGTAGTGGTAGTCATTTGTTAGGAAACAACATTAATGGAAAGGAATGGAGTTTTTAAACTTTGAAACACTAACCTCCAATCTTACAGATTTATATATAAGGTTGATGGCTAATGTTTATGTTCTGTTAGCTGTTTTTTCCTCATGAAGATACAATCTGGAATCAAAGCAGCATGCTCAGCTCATGCTATTTATCAAAAAGAAGAATAATGATGACTGCAAGGAAGTGGCTTTAGAAATAAAATCAGAATAATTTCATTTTAACCAAAAATCCAAACATGGCACAGATGTTTCCAAAAGATTTTCATTAAGCAGTCATTGAGTACAACAGCCTCTTTGGCATGTATCTGTGCAGACAAATACAATAACTGCATCACCTGCAGATAAGCCTTACTAAAAGGATATAAGGCCTTAACAATATGCCCTACATGTAAAGGCTCAAAGTCTTGTCACTATACTCGCTATTAAACAGACTCTAAAGGTGACCTTTGCCGGACATATAGGGCATCCGCTGACTAAATACTGATTTACCTACTGCACATTAGCAAGTCAAATGGCATCAGAAATAGATATAAATCTTTTCTGCAATATCAGCATAGTGGCTTGTTGGGGCACATTCATATGGTAAAGGATATCACTGCTCTGGAACAGACTCCCCATCAATGTAAAATGAAGCTCATCCTTGTCCACATTCAAGTGCATCTTGGATCTATGAATGGGTAATAGAACATTTACTCCAAGACTGTCCTCTGTACTACTAATGGACAGAGGCAACTCATAAATGCTTTATTCCACACAAGTCCCCTCAAATTATCTAGGGTATGATTCCAGTTATTCTCACTATGGGTAATATGTAATTATTGACCATGGCATAGGTAAAGTTAATCTAGCACCTAATAGGATATGTTAATTCGAGCACCCAAAGGGAACTGGATAGGCATAAAATGGCCTCCAAGGGCTGCTAGCCTAGTACTTTCCTATGAACCTGTGAACTTAATACATTTTAGTGCTTTTTCCTTAAATTATGTAGACTTTGTCAGAAACATGAAAATCACACCAAGCACAATTGTTTTATAAAAATAAATAACTCAGGACTAAAACCCAACAGCTGACTTTTCTCATTAAAACAAATAACTGAGTGATACAATAAGTATGAACATTTCCAGATATAACATAGGATTAATTGCTACACTGGTCTATTTAGGGATAATGGCTGCAGGTAAGTGAGCTAATTAATATTGCTGAAAATTGGCTATATTTATAGAAGAATTCAGAAAAATACTATGCTAATAACATGGTGATATATATGATGTTTGTTTTTTTCAGAAAGGTGACAAATGAAGAAGGTGTTTGAGATAGACTGACTCCTTCACCTTCAAGATATCAATTTTAGTGAAAAATACATTTGAAAAAAGGTTTGTATCAATAAACTAAGCAGATGCATATTTGGAATTCCTTTAATGGCCTATATTTCAGAAACATATCTTTAAGTAGGATGAGAATAGAAAATAACTTTACTGCTGAAAAAGTGCAAATGTGCCTTCACAAAGCTATATCTGCAGTGCACTTATCTGTTGACTAGGAAGGACTTCCCTTTTTCATGAAGACTAGAATTTACTTCTTCCTCAGGCATAATTGATATCAGAGTGGGATTCCTACTATTGGTCTTTTCTGATAGTCAGCACATTCAACTCTTAACTATATGCTACAACAGAAAACAACTTATTTGAAGTTACATTGTCATTGTTACTGATAAGGATTTATGAGTAATCTGAGCTGCCTGCCTCATTTGCATCTTTACATAATTTACTGGAAAAATAGATCACTTTTCTTTATTGAGTTTCAGGTTAATTATTCAGTAACAGATCCAGCAGTTAATTTAGTCATCACAATTACTTCATCTAAAAAGCGATTTGACTTCTCCATCCTTAACTTGAACTGTAAAGGAGTTTTTACTGACGCATAATACAACTTGATCTCTTCATTGCATGACATATTGTGTTTCCTTATGCATTTTAAGAAAACAATACATATTTTCATCCTTTTCTTCTTAGAGTATGCCTGCATATTTTAAGTATATCATCTCTGCCTACTTCAAGTAAGATTGTTTACTAATTTCCTTTAACTTGTTTTCATATAACTTAAAGCTTTCCACATAGCATCTTTTTCTGCCAATTTCTGAAACTTTTCTTCCACATCTAAAAATATCAATCAATAAATTAATCAATGTGAAAGCAATATAGAAATATTTGAGTGCAATAAAAATCACACATATATGCCTGAGGTAGGCAATATGAAGGCTATTGTAACATTTGCTAGATTTGTGTAGTAGAACTTGATATTTAAGTGCAAGTTTGCAAACAAACAAACAAAAAATGTGTATCCAGGAATGCCTGGTGTTCAGACAGTACGATAAATACAATCATATAAAAATATGCTTTGGTAGAGTAATTGTGTTACTAAGTTTATACATTGCCAAAATAACATACAATAGATGTATGAAGGAATAAGGGTTGAAATGTCTGGCAATTTAAACAGAAAGCATTTTCAGTAATTGCTAGAATGCCTTCTGTGTAAATCAGCTGATTATGGTACAAGCAGATCTGTGATGGATAATTAGCACCTAATGAGGAATAGGAGATGCTCCTGTGTCAGAGAATAGCATCCTTCCCAGAGGAAATGTATGTATATAATATAGCATAATAAGAAACACAATGCAGCACAGCATATCATAACATGATAAAATACAGTATAGCCCAATGTGACATAACATAACATCACATAACATAACATCACATAACATCACATGACATATAACATAACATAACATGACATCACATAACATAACATCTCATAACATCACATAACATAACATCACATAACGTGACATGACATAACATAACATAACAACATCACATAACATCACATGACAACATAACATGACATGGCATAACATAACATGACATTACATGACATAGCATAACATAACATAATATAACATAACATCACATAACATATAACATGACATGACATGACATAGCGTAGCATAACATAACATGACATGATATAATATACATAACATGACATAACATATAACATAACATGGCATGACATAATATAACATAACATGACATGACATGACATATAACATGACATATAACATCACATAACATAACATCACATAACATAACATAACATGACATGACATAACATAACATAGCATAACATAACATCACAAGACATAACATGACATAAAATCGCATGACATAACATATAACATCACATAACATTGCATGGCATAACATAACATACCATCACATAACATCACATGGCATAACATAACATAACATGACATGACATGACATGACATGACATAACATAATATAACATGACAGGACATGACATGACATAACATGATATAATATAACATAACATAATGACATGACATAACATAACATAGCATAACATAACATAACATCACATGACATAACATAATATGACATGACATGACATATATAACATAACATGACATGACAACATAACATGACATGACATGACATAATATAACATAACAACATAACATATAACATAAGATAGCATAACATAACATCACATGACATAATATGACATAACATGACATGACATAACATAACATAACATATCATAGCATAACATTAAGTGATGATAGAAATGATCAATTCGTCTCCTTGCTGGAGTACAATGAAACTTCACCTAACCTCTTGTCTTCTCAAACCTTTTCAGCTATTGCATGCCCTTCTGTTCATCCAGTTCACAAAACCACTAGGAAATCAGCTCTAATAATCCACAGCACTGTCTGGGAAAATTACTTTCACAAGCTACCTTCTCCTCACCCCCCCCCCATTCTTGTTACTCATTTCAAATGCTTCACATTCTCAGCATCACCCTATGTGCACTCATATAATATCCTTTCACTTTTTATTAATGTTACCAGTACATATAAGTGTATTTACTTCAATAACTTCTTGTAAATTTCCTCATCCATCCATTTGATGACCTTTTTATCATTCTGTCTGGATGCTTTTTAATTATTGCCTACTATTGCCCTTGCAGGTTCTCCTTAACTACATGCACTATTTCAGTTATTGTCTCAGATGTATCATTTTAGCTATGCACTTCTTTATGCTGCCTAGTACTTTTTATTGTTTTTTCTTGCTACCTTCTCTACCTGCACCTAGTGATTCAAGTTCATTCTGATGACTATTTACAAGTCCTTCCCCTGTCCCTGTAACTCTCAGTTTTGTTTCTTCTATCTTGTATGTAACTTTAGGCTGTTGTGTCCAAAATGCAGAAGACTGCATTTATTTACACTGAACTTCAATTGCAATCTTTCTGCACACTGAAATGGACTTGCAGGTCCCTTTTTATATTTTTGCCATCAGAGAGTACAACTCTAAACTTTGTGCCATCCATATACTGATTTAGTCTGTTAGTTATCCTACATACCATATCCAAAATTAAATGTTTTAAAGTTCCAGCTTCAGAACTGACCTTTGTGGGACTACACTGACCATTTCTCTATGTCATGGGGTTCATTAACTTCACGACAACATTTAGAACTGTAATAAAGACTACACAGCAACTGTATGAACTAGTTGCTATGTAAATCATCAAAATGCAGTGTGATATAATATTGCCACTTTCACCAAATGTGAAGATTAGCTGTTGTAACCACTGTTACTAAAATGTGAAGTAATAACAAAAAAGTACAGGCAAGTATGTTTCAATAATTAAACCATAAAGTACAACCTGGATCCAAGAACATAATGGGAATAAGCACTGTTCTGCTTGGGTATGTATTTTTAGTCTCCACATCCAAAGTGAACATTACTTTGTCAACTTATACATCTCAATCATTGGCTCAGTAGTCCTAGGCTTCTGCCTTACTGTTTTCTGTGTGAACGAATGTCTTCCGGTATACATTTATCCACAATAAATGCCCAATTCCCCAAAACTTTCTTCTGAGTCCAGTTGTACTGTGACCACTATGGAAGAAATCAGGGGCATCCATTTACCTGCTGCTCTTAAACCAAGGCAGATATGAAATACACCAGATAATATTTCTTAAACTGGTAGATGGCCTAATCAATGTTATTGGGATGTGTATACCATACAACATGCTAACAAACAGTGTAAATAATGGTTATCTTCTACTTTAATAAATGATATTGCATAAATTTTCTTACAATAATAAATACCAGCCACAAGAGCTTAATGGTAAATAATTGAACGTTATTTAAATAATAAAAAAATAGGTCAAATACAGAGTAAAATATACATAGGTAGGTACACACAAGGAGAATAAAAAAGACTGTATACATAGACAGGATGCATTAAGAGAAGCCTAATCTCCAGCTATGTTAATTTCCTGGCTAGCTTACTACAGAAATACTGACTCTAAATAACTTCATTCATAGATGAACAAGTCAGCATCAACATCAACTCCAACTTTCTTTTCCGTATACACAGTAACATGAAATGTCCTTTCCCCAGCTTTCAACGTCCATGACATTATCCTCCAATTGCTAGGAAAAGAAGTTCTTTCACTTGTTGTGGTGACTCCCAAGGTTTGTAAAAATGTACCATCAACTGCTTTCTTTAAATCCTGAATCCCACTGGTGTCTTAAAAAGAAGTGGTTATAGCTGTTACATTCCACTGGTGTGTGACAGGACATATGAAGAATGAATGCATTTCACAAACATTCTCTGTTATCTGATATTCAGAAAAATGCATAATCAGATTCTTACCATGAGATCACACACTGAAGATAAACATGAGAGGAAGGGGAAAACAGAAAACAGCAAGGAATACATTCTGTTTCATTTATCCTGGTATTATCTGCATTGATTTTCTTTTTCTTGGCATTAACCCTGTCTTTATAATCACCACATAGCAGAATTTATATAATGAATAATTATAACAAAAATATCAACATAAAACATCTTTTCTGAGTGATGGTTTATAAAATCTAATTTGCTAGTTATATGCAATGCATGAAAATACAAATGATTATTCAGTAGCATATAGGTGTGTGCACTTATTTTTACATACAGTTTCTAAAGACACTGTGGATTAAATAACGCTAGAGCTATTAGATTAATTACAGGTGAAATCAAGTGTTGTGGCATTACTTAAGGACAGAGTAAGGTAGATATATAGAGAAAAGGTTGGATAATCAAATGATATATTGAATAACAAAGAGAGTATGGAGAGAGAAAACTAAATAAAGTGAAAACATACATCTGATATTTACTTGTCCTATGAGTAAGGTACACCTAATGCATGTATATTAACAACAAGTACAACCCCCAAGGTAACATCAGTGTTACTATGCACAGGTGAGATGGGGACCTCAACTCACTGGTATCAACACCTGCATTCCAAAAGCTGAGGGATTAATGTCATGCTTAACTTGTATGGTACATAAGGTTTTAAGCAAAGATGCAGTGATGATGTTTAAGACAAGTGTACATATACAACAAAAAATGCTACTCAGATGTACCTTTCACGCACAGGCTACAAGAAGTGGAAACACGTATACTGACAAAGATTATCCATGACGCAGATGTCCACATCAAAAAAAGTTGCTTGTGCACATTTGCTACATCTAATGCTTTAGGTAGTATAATGATACAGAAGCCTTAACTGAAACATTATGATCACACAAATTGGTGGGGGTGGAACCCACAGGCATCCTCAGAAATCTGAGAGCATAGTTTTAACATCATGACCCACTTACCCAAGTATATGGCAGGATGCATTCACAAACGCACACACACAGTATAAACAGTCATACTGCTACCATTGCCCTATGGCAGATATCACAAAAATGGCAGTGATTTAAGAAAGGCATCTCTGCTGCTGTTAACACTACAAGCTGTACAGTCTGAGGCCAGTATAATCACCTTAGCTATTCCATTCTCCTCCTGTGCAGTTGCCTATTCACCTCGATGTCTTCAGTGACTCTGGAGAGAAATACAGAACTAGATAATATCTACGGATGGCATACTGTGGAAGACTGTGTGAGTCACTCAGATAGGTTTTACTTACAGTACATTGTAACCCTTGTTTAACTTCATCCTCTTAGCAGTGTTGGAGGTCAGGATTGCTAAATTCATGCCAGTTTAATGGTGATGGCACAGTTCTACCTCATGTAGGATGCCAGGGGTATGGATGACAGCCTGGGCTAAACTGTTCTAGGGTCATGTTTTATACAAAGGCCATCCTGTAGTAACCTCCAGGTGTAATCCTGATGGAAGAGGCACAAACAGATTTTTGACTCCTGCACACGCCACATTTATTATGCTCTAAAAGGAGCACCACCTTTTTCTTAGCCAGCTGCAGTGTCTCACCTTGAAGAATCTCAGTGAGAAATGTTAGATAATTAGTACCTGAAACAGGTCTCACATATCTCATCTGCCATACATCAATGGGCATCAATGGGCACCTCATTTGTGTGATGCATGATGGGGTTGGGTAATATAAGTACTGTGATATTGTGGTTAACAATGGCAATTTAAGGTGTGAGACGTGGCAGTCCTGTGTCCTTGTGTATGCTGTTAAAAAATCAGACGCTGCAGCAGCTCCATTTAATGACAGATTTAGAATTACAGATCTGTCCATGGAGACATGGGTGGGATTGCACATGTACAGTGATGCCCACAATGATCCAGGAGTGTGGTCAACATTGTGGAGACTTTAGCACAATTGTTAGCACAATGATCCAGGTGTGTGTTCAACATCAAGGAGACTTTAGCACAATTGTTAACAAGTGTGCTGTTCACACAGATTGGACAATTCAAAAGTAATAAAGAATTTAGCCCTAACTGGCATAATCATCTCACCCAGTCAGGTGACTGTTCATGATAAACGCATGTTGGTAGTCAGAGAGACACATCGTGCTCTGGAATTACATGTAGAGCAACTGAGTTTGGAAGCTGTGAAAGTTAAATAGTTGAAGAAATGATTAAGCAAGCCTTCACCTCTGATTTTCAAGGTAAGTGGTTGTTTTCACGTCTGCCCTTTCAGGTATGGCTGTTTTCATTGCTGTTGAACTTGTGGAAATAATAAGAGGTAGATTTGTCTGTAAGAGTGCTGGGAAGGTGTATTGAGATGGGATTTAAGGCCAAATCACTTGGGCTAAAGGACTGTAAAGCATAACGTAAACATACCCATCAACTCATACTCAAGAGCAGTTCAAATCATTTTGCTGGGCATCTGATACTACTTTCAGTTGTGTGCATTCTATACATTTCAGTTAAGTTAGTTGCAAAATGTGTTTAACCTTCAGGAAAACGGTCATGTCATTTTGGTTGTTTTTTTTGTGGGACATTTGCTCAGTAAACGTATCTGCATGACTTTAATTACAGGCAGATAACTCTCAGACACACAAGCCACATGCTATATGATTAATGGAGTACTTGTGGTATATACATTGGGCAAGGTCATGGAGGAACAAGGATGCTATTTCAACTATTTTCCATACCTACAGAGCAAGGCTTTCAAAATAGGGAAAGCATAAGCCCACTGCAGACTCTAGAACTTCTGCTGTGAAATCTACCCATGAGGTGAAGTTCTGTTTTTTAATTCTTTATGTCCTTTGGGTTTCTAATACCATGATGGGATTGGACCCCATTCCTAAGTCAAATTATGATTAAAGTTCATGAAATTAGTATTGTTTTAACCTTTGATGTTAGCCAGAAGTGCTGTTTGAAGCACCCACAATGTGCCCAGTAATGACTCCTTCTGCAATTTGTATGGAACTACATATATCGGTAATATATCTAAGTACGATTGTAAATTTTGTTTTTAGGAGTCCCATTGCTCCTACTACTACTGGAACTGTCTGGGTATCCTTCAGCCACATTACTGTCATTTCTACATGTAAATCCTGATATTTTATGACTTTGTGTATCTCTGTACCACTTGCACTGTAGTCATTGGGTGTAGCAATTTCAATGATCAATGCTACTTTTGTCTTCTTTTCATGGACTACTATATCTGATTTTCTCACATCTATTTTTTTAGCTGCTGGTAATGGATGATCACATGTGATATAAACTTCATCATTTTCTATGAAGCTTTTTGGCTCATATTTCCAGTGTTTTTCATCTACTTCAATATTATGTTTGCACAACCCCCAATGCAAGAGTCTTGCCACATTATTATGCCTTTCAGTATACAGTCCATCTGCCATTGGTATATCATAACCAGCAACAAGATGTGACTGTTTCCAATTCTGTTTTACAAAACCTACATTTGTCTGTTTCTCCCACATGTTCAACAGACTTTGTAACTTTCTAAACCTACATGCACGAAGTCCACTATCTTGGGCCAACAATATTAACCCTTCATCTTTTGGTTTAAATTAATCTTTCCTTAACCATTCCTGCATTCGATCCTGATCAACATGAGGTTGTTACACAAGTTTTCTATACTTGCAACTATATTTATGCATTTTTCACATTTCTTGCCTTCTCATCTGATCCTTCACCTTATATTCTTTCTTTTGCTTTTTGGTACATTCAGTTGCTGGCTGATTTATATTTACTTCTGGTTTGATTTCTATTCCCACTTAATGCTGATATGTTTCTGCCAAGCTAAGCAGGGAGGTCATTTTAGACTTATTCTCCTCATGTTTCAAAACTTTCACTATGTTTGGGTCTTGTGGGGTCAGCAGATATGTATGCATTCCCATGATTGCAGATCTATACATGTAATCAATTTTGAGGAGGCCCATACCTCCTTCAAAATGGGGAATATATAATATTGGTATGCACTTATTTTTATAAATCATTTGATGAGCATGAAGCATCCTTCTTGTTTTTCTGTTTAACATATCTAACACCTTCCAGGGCCAGTCAATGACTACAAAACTGTAAGTTAAGACAGGAAGAGCAAATTGGGTTATAGCTTGGACTTTGTTCCTAGATGTTAATGCTGTGTTCACTATTAATTTTAGTCTTCTGAAATAGTCCTTACTGAGTTTTATTCACATTTGTTTGTGTTTTATTGTTGATCCTTCATCAATTCCCAAATATTTATACACTCCCTCAAGTCCTTTTATATCACATTCCTGTCCCAAAGTGATGTTTTCTTGGTGCTGCAGCTTTCCAGATTTAAAGGTTGCTTTTGCACATTTATCAAGACCAAATGACATTCTTATATCATCTGAAAAAGTTTTGACCACTTGCAGTTGTGCTTTCAGTTCCTCATCTGATGAACTATACAGTTATAAATCATCTACAAAAAAAAAAAAAAGATAATAAGTCTTTACACTTTGTTGTTTTCTGGGAGCAAAATTGTAGCCATGACCTAATCTGTTAAGTAGGCAACTAAATGGGTTAAGGCAAGACAAAAGAGCAGCTGTGACAGAGAGTCACCCTGGAATATCCCCCTTTGAATTTTTATCCCTGGATTAAATAATGTGTCCTGTATCATGGCTTAACTGCAAAGTGGTTTGCCATTGTTTCATGGTTGCTATAATGTAATCGATCAATGTAGAGTGTATCTTAAACATTTCACTAAATAATGATGGACATTTGAGTTTCAGACTTTATACCTTAACAAAATGCATGTTAAGGCAAAACCTGATATTCTAGAAACTTTTTTAAGTTAATCAGAGCAATAATAAAAACCTATTCCTGATTCTGCACCTTTGTCCTGCCATTATTTTTATCTTTTTCCAGGGAACTTTCTCTAATAGTTTAAGAGTTATGAAGGCATCAGAAAAGAACCTTAAAAGTATTCTGAAAAGGAAGGAGTCATCTCCATGGACAATGGCTCTTTGGCCTTCATGTTGCTGAGAATATACCTGTGATGATGTCATAGACATCATTGCAATTGCTGACCACAAGCGCAGTCATGAAATGACACCAGCTGGGCTAGTGATGTCAGCTGCCTGTCACACAAATTCACTTACCATGATGCAGAAGTTTTCTAATTCCCATTGTTAGAGAACAGGCTAAAATGAAATATGAGAAGGTAGACAGTGATATTGTTCTTTTTTACCTCTTTTGTGTATGGAGACTATGGTAGTTCTTTACAGTCTGTGAAATGGATTGATACTACTTATGCTATAGCACTGTCTGTGATTCCACAAGATTTTGGTGGCCCTTGTCAACAACGCCAGATCTGTTTTGATTTTCTGACTAATCTCATAAAAAAAGAACAAGGTATCAGTAGAAATGAAGAATTCCACTTTGATGAGGTACAACAATATTGGAACTTAATGGATTATGTTCAGTAGCTGCAACCTCCCTTTGAAAGTGTTAGGAGAACTCAGCTGCAGCGCTAACAGGAGGCACATATACTAGGGTCTAGATATTATAGTTCTTTAAAGTTAAAGAGATGATTTGTTCCTTTTCAGAATACTTTAAGGTTCTTTTATGATGGCTTCATAACTCTTAAACTATTAGAGCAAGATCTCTGGAAAAAGGTAAAAATAATGGCAGGACAAAGGCCTAAAATCCGGAATAAGTTTTTATTATTGCTCTTATTAACTTAAAAAGTTTCTAGAATATCTAGTTTTACCTTAACATGGATTTTCTGAAGGATATAAAGTCTGAAACTCAAATGTCCGTCATTATTTAGTGATTTCAATTCTTAATTATTTGTCAGAAAAACACAATTTTATGAATAACAGACTAAAAATATGAGCAAAAATTTTAATATTCTATAAAAATCTGGTCAGTTGAGAGGCATGGTTAGTGCCCTACACCTTGTTGCCTGTGAAGTGGATGAGGTTTCTTGAGGCCAATTTCAAATCCTCAGTGCTGAACTTAGCATTTCAAAAGATAATATGTCAGTGTGCTCCAGTAGTACTCTTCTCCCCTTTCTTTACTCTTTTTGCAGTCATGGAGTTGGCACATATTTATACATATTTATGTATATCTAAATATGCATGTCTGGGGCGGAGACTGAGAGCAGTGAATTTTGAGAGCTCCATAAACTAGTATAATAATATAGGAAAATTTTATTATTTTTCAAGTTTAAAATGTTAGAAATCTATAGATAAACTACTAAACTACATAAATATCAGTTTTGGTGGAGATATACAAAGATTTTCCTGTCAAGTAACTTGGAGATATATTGAGTCACTGAATATGAACAAGTAAAGGAATTCTCACCCCGATGCTGCTTTAAAAAGAGAACTGAAATTGATGACATCTACCTTACAGGAACTATCTTTGAAGATTGATGGCTTTAAAAATGACTTAGAAAACCTCAAATTCAATTCTCAAAAACAGACTGATACTCTTAACGAACTATTACATCAATACTGTACAAAAATAACAAATATAGAGACTTCTCTAAATGATCTTGAAGGGAGACTCAAAGAGGAAGACTTCCAAAAGGAAATTCGCTTAAACAGAATACATGGCTGCTTAACAAAATAGATGACTTAGAAAACAGTGAAAGTAGAAATAACATAAGGATCTTTGGTCTGCTTGAATACACTGAAGGTGAAGACATTATTTACTACCTGGATTCCTGAATTTTTATACATGAAAGAGGGACTTTCATTTGGAATTGAAAGGGGGCATAGAGCACTGAGGAAACCTGCTTCTAACTCAACAAATACTCCACCTACATACATAGTTATAACATTCATTTCATTTCAGGACAGGGAACTAATATTAAAATCTGCTTGGAGAAAATCACCCTTAAAACACAATCTAAGCCTGATAAAGTTTGACAATGATTATTCTTCCAGAATACTAGAGCAAGGGAAAAAAAGTCTGGCCAATGATAAAATTGTTGAAACAAAACAACATTAAAGCACAGCTGGACTTTCTAGCCAAGATAAAAATACTTTTTGCCAATGAGTTGAGAACCTTTAATGATTTATAAGAATCTACTATATTCATCCAAAACAACAACATAGTGTCTATCCCAGAAGAAATGGAATGGATGGCCCCTACTCTTAAAAGAATAAAAGAAACAAATCCTTGGACTGATGCTAGAAAGAAGAAACAAAAACTGATTCCAACATAGCTGTCCCAAAAAAAAAAATAACTCTTACAACTACATCTCTCAAAGTATCAACTGATATGGTACATCACTTGTCATCTGTTTTTATTTAAAAAAAAGGGTTCCTTAAACAACCAAGAAACAGTAATGATTTATTCAGAATGTTCAAAGAGTACAATAATTCTTCACAAACAAAGGTAGGTCAAGATGGGTTACTATTTATATTATATATAAGCCAAACAAAGCAACATATAATACAAAGACAGAAGTTTCTATTCCCCTACTTGAACTCAATGAATATTTATCTTGTTCATTTTTCATTGATTTTACTTATAATAATTTCAGTAATTAATTAACTAATTCAACAAGGTACCATTCATCAGAGTTCAGACTCAAATGTAACAGATTAACATCATATATAATAGCAGTAACAGTAGAGTGTTTTGAAAAAAAATGTCATGGAGACTAATGCCTTCTTCAGTTGAAGTATGATTTAGAAATGTCATGTATATTCTGGTTAAAAAATAGTAGCAAGCTCTTAGTACAAATGTCATCATTATTCTGTCTAAATATAGTTAATATCGATTATGGCAGGTATCACAGCTACGAGTGCTGTTTGATCAATCCTGATATGGTGTGGGTGGATGCAGCTGTGTCTGGCGGCTAGTACAAATGCCATTATTATTCTGTCTAAACATAATTAATATCAATTATGGCAGGTATCACAGCTTCCAGTGTTGTTTGATTAAGCCTGACATGGTGTATGTGAATGTAGCTGTGTCTGGCAGCTGTTATATGTTGCCGTTTTCATCTCTAGGAAGCTGTGGGTTGCGGCTTGTGATCGAGGTTTACTGATGCTTGTGAATTAAGAAGAGACATTTGGTGTTTTATCCTGGATCCAGGGGAAGGAGCTGGATAGAACTGTGATTTGGGATATTCTGGCAGAGAATGGTTTGCTTGTATGTCTGCTGAGTGAGAGGTGGGAGGCTGGAAGGGTGTGTTGTCTCTTGCTCTGGTGGCTTGTTGGGAGGGTTTTTTTTTTTTTTTAATCTGTTTGCTCTCTGTTCTTTTCCTGGCTGCTGCCTCCCTGAAAGGGAGGGAATTTAGGCTTGAAGTTGCAGTGAAGTGAAGCTTTGCTTCAGGTGCATCATGAACCTCTGGTATGCAGTACACAGACACAATAACAGAAACAGATGCTCCCAGGTAGCTATGGTAATGGAGACAGAGTGTTGATAATGCTTAATGGCTTTGAGGAGCCTCTGAGATGATTCTCGGCCGTGACGTTTTTGGCTGAAAAAAAAAAAGGGGAATATGTTGTAGGTGTGAGCAAATACATATTGCAGATTGGAATCACAATGTTTTGACTGTGTTAAAATTAAGCCATTTTGGAATGATACTAAAAACTTTTTAACAGGCTTTGTTTAATGAATCGTTTAACTTATCTAAACCTCTAGTATTATTAAATGTGTACGAAGGTCCTCATTTGAATGAGTCAAATATGTATCTAGTATGGACAATACTATCTCAAGGAAGTGTATAACAAGAAGATGGAATACAAACACAATACCAACTTTGGAAGACTTATACAGCCTACTGAAGACCATAGAATAGTTGGAAATTAAAATTAAAGAATTAAGGATTCATCCTAAGCCATTTATTAACAATCCATTGGAAAAAGTCTTATCATTGATTGACACTTTACAATAACTGAACAGATACACTCTGATAACTGGATTGTTATACCTGTAGAGTAATTATAAATATTGAGCTCTGTTATAGTGTCAGGCTGATGTAAATAGTGTACATAGTTATTTAAGACGTTATATACAAATACTATGGAATTTATTCAACTGTATTTGAAATATAATAAATTTTTTGAGAAAATAATGAATGTCTGTGTATGTATACATGCGTATATATATATATATATATATATATATATAGAGAGAGAGAGAGAGAGAGAGAAATAAAGATATATGAAGATTTCTCTCTCTCTCTCTCTTCTCTCTCTCTCACACACACACACACACACACACACACACACACACACACACACACACACACACACACACACACACACACACACACACACACACACACACACACACACACACACACACACATGCACACACACCCACTTATTACACATGCCATGCATGGACACATACACATTATGAGTTGAAATCTCACTGAGCTGAATGAACATTAGAGAGGGACTCATAAGGCAATCTGATTTATTTATTTATTTATGTATGTTGCTTTAAGACATTAGAAAACATTACTTCTTTTTACTTCAAAATGTTGCCTTCATTCTTTTTTTTCTTTTTTCTTTTTTCTGAATAGTTACTTCGTCATTGATTCATGAATGCCTACACTTCACGCTAAGCATGTGAGCACATTGCACAGCAACAAGCGGGTTAATTGCTATTCATTAAACAGGTATGCACATCCTGACTGCCTTCAAAACAAGGGCAAGTGGCAAAATATGCTAATGAAGGCATAATTAGGAAAAATACACGCTAATGAAGCAATTCAACATGGTTGAATGATTCAGAAGCATATCAAATACCCGTGTACATGCTGTGCTCCCATTTGGCCTCACCTCCAATACTGTTCAGAGGACAGCCATGAAAACACTTAGAAGAAAATATTAGCAGATGCTGCTGCTTCATTATCATATGTATACAACAAGCATTAATACAAGGTGCTGCTGCTGCCAGACCTCAGCCTAGAAGGAGAAGAGTGCTCAGACCATGCTTGACTTCATAATACCATATTGTAGAGTGCTACAAGGTGGGCAGGGATACCTTAGAGAAAATATGCAGCCTCTACCACCTTCATGTGAGGCCCCAGGGAAATCATGGAGAATCCATCCCAGTGGAAACCAAGGTACATTTAGCATTATGTATACTAGCTAAAGGCACTTTTCAGAGACCTACATGGGATATCTTAGGGATGCCCCAGGCCTCAGCCACAAAAAGTTTACATCAATTTCCAAGTACAATGCAATGCTACGGCATGTAAAGGATCATATCTGATTTCCATGTAACCCAGAGGAGAGAGCTACAGCCCTGCAAAATGTCTATCCCATAACACATTTCCCTGATGTTCTGGGAGCCATAGACTGCACACATATAAAAATAAAAGCCCCACCTGGTAGACATGGAAGGGGATACAGCAACAGGAACTAATATCACAGTATTACCTGTCAGATGGTATGTAATGCCCAAGGGATTACCTACTATGTGTGTGCAGGTAACCTTGGTAGTTTTCATGACTCATACATATGGCACACCTGTGACCTGTATGTGGGGTTTGCTAGGGATAACTTTCCAAAAGAGTATCTAGTGGGGATGCAGGTTATACACTGGTACCTTGGCTCATGAATCCCATGAAAAGCCCATGCAATCCCACTGAATAAGGATACAGCAATGCACACTCTCAAACTAGGAATATTACTGAGCACATCTGATACCGAAACACTTCTGGTGGCGCCCTGCAGTATGGCCCAGCCACCTTAGTCAAATACTCAATCTGTGCCATGTTACACAATATAATTGTCAGAAAACAGCTTCAAAAATGAAAACAAGGTCAAGGACCACAGTTTCCAGCACCACAGGCAGAGCCAACAGGACCAACAGACATGGGTGATGATTCAGAGGAAGAAACAGCAACTGTGGATGATCCTGGCAGTTGTAGACATGCACAATATGCTATGTCCCTGGCTAACAGGCAGAGAATAGCACCCACACTCAGTACCAAAGAGAAAACCTAAGAAGCTAAGTGCATACAAACAACAACAGTGATGCATGCAAATTAGCAGCCTTTACTTACCTATATAATGGCTCTGTTCTGTGAGCATCAGACAGAGTCAGCCCCAGGAGACATCACATAACTTGTAGCAGCATTCATTATCCTAGGTAACTGATGAACCAGTAGAGAAGAGATATAAGTGATTACCTCATATGGAAATATTGCACATCAGTAAAATAAAACATGGCTCAACTGTACAGGAGTGTCAGCAGTAACTCATGAGTGATATTTGCAACATAAATATTAATCTGCCTAATACTGTGTCTCTCGCATTGAAGTTTCCCATAATCGACATCCTAAAAGGGACCAGGAACATCTTAGCATCATTTGTAAAAGTTGCTGAGCACAGCAGTAATTCCTAACTAGTAGGACTGCAATACTAAGAATATGATATAAATACAATGAAGATCATTAACTACATAATACTAATTTTTGAAACTGAGCAGGAAAAAGAATCATTACAATGCATTTGATTAAATCAAGCACCTGAGTAATCAAGCATTAGCTATCCACTCTTTGCATCAGACATATAGGCAATATTAAGTAATAAAGAAATGTGCAAAGGGCATGCCACAGTCATCATCACGTGTACAGGGTAGATGATGGGTTACAGAAGATTATGTGTGAAAGACAAATCTGGTTAACAGTCAAGTATCCATTGTCAGGGTCAGTAGCAACAGCTGTAAATCATTCAATAGTAGTGTTTATATACAGGTTTGTGCATGTGTGAGGTGTTAAGACCAGGATGAGTTGTACTGCGTGTAGGTCTGCAAGAACAAAATCAAAACACTTGTGCTAGCACTATGCCCTGGCATCCTGGATGTAATAGCCATACATGGTAGAGGTTTCATTTCAGCGTTGCCATCCCTGACCACAAGAACTACCTCTGCCAAGAGTTGCACTGGTAGTTCCATGACCCTGGCTAGAAGTCAGGGTGCTACCTGAACATGAATAATGTCTGCTGGGTGAGCAAATGCTGTACCACATCTGGGTATGGACACATCAATTACTTACAAAGCAGTGGAAGTAGTGCTACTACTGGAGCTGGATCTGACAAGGCCATGTTGACTAACACGTGATGATAGTGTGTCTCCTGCCAAATGGATGTTGACTATTCTCCAGCAGATGTTCCATTACAAACACTGCATGATCTATTATGTCATTCATTGGTGCAAGGAGTCACCCTCACAGTTCAGGCAGTCTTGCATGTCATAATGCATGACATTATCTCTTCTGAGTCTCAGGTGGAACATGCCTGTGCCTTAGTGATGGCCCTACACATATCTTGCGTGGAACCTACTGATGCACCAGCACCAGGAAAGAGTGAAATAAAGGTCTCCTCCAAACACCTCTACTGCCCCCTATGTGGTATTTCACCTTCATGATGGTTAGGGGGATACTCTGTCAGTTCTGCAACTGGAGTAACCACACTACAGTGTCACCCTCAACATGTCCTATCTCAGATGGGTATGAGTGGGCATACTGACTGAATCCAAACTCTGGGTAGGGATGTGAGAACTACAGCCTCATTGTCAGACTGTTCCTCTTCATCATCACCATAGGTTCATAGGTTCATAGGTTCATACTAGGCTATCTACCCTGGGGCATTTATAAGACTAGCCTGATTGTGTTTGGCTTATGCCACCCCTTGATTTGAGTATACTGTGCCCTTTTTAAAGTTTAGTTTACTGTGCCTCTGTCTAATAGTGACACGGAAGTAATCCCCGGGACAAACCTACGATCCCCCATCCACTCATCAAGATTCTTCTTGAAGAGAGTCAGTGTTGTGCTCTGCCTAACATGAATTGGAATTCTATTCCAGAGCAAAGGGAGCCTCTGGGTTATGAATCTGTCCCTCCAGCATGTTCTATTTATGCCTGTGCTGAGGTTCAAGTCCCTCGATCGCATGGCTCTAAGGGATTTAGATTTACTGAGGTGGAGCATGTCCATTAATTCTGGGTTGGACATAGCTTTATATGTCAGGCATAGATCGCCTCAAAGTAGACGGTATGCAACTGAGTAGAGCTGGAGTTTTTTTAACCGAGCAGCATATGGCATCTGTTTGAGTCCCTTGATCCTCCTGGTGAGGTACTTTTGGGGTCTTTCTAATTGCTGCAGGTGTTGGGTAAGGTACATTCCAAAGGGGGCATTGTATTCTATGATGGGCCTGATGCGGGATGAATAAAGGGGCATGATTACCTCTCTTGATCTAGTTGTGAATCCTTTCATGATGAGGTGGGCTATGTAGAAGATCTTTCTAACCACTTTGGCAATGTGGTTGTCAAAGGAGAGATTGCTATCAACTTAGGTCCCCAGATCCCTAATTACTTTCTCTGTACTTAATTGGTTACCACCTATGTGGTAATTTGTGGGCACATTGTTTTTGCCAAAGGGTATGACTATACACTTTTTGGCACTTAGCTTTAGACCATGGCTCTGGCACCAGTTATCCGTCTCTGCGAGACCTTTTTGAAGGATGTTTGTGTCAGCTGGAGAGTCAATTATGGCACCCAGTTTGCAGTCATCTGCGAACTTGGTGAGCCATAGATGTCCCACGTTGGCCTGTACCTCAGAAAAGTAAATACCAAACAAGAGAGGTCCCAGACAGAACCTTGAGGGATGCCACTTTTGACCGGTTTTGAGTCTGACATGGCTCCAGCAACTCTGACTCTGTGGGTTCTGTCTTTGAGCCAGTTTGTGACCCATCTTGTGACATAGGGGTTTATATTTAGGCTGGATAGCTTATCTATGATGCCCAAGTGGGGTATTGTATCAAATGCCTTTGCGAGGTCCAGATAGGCTGTGTGGACTACCTTCCCTTCATCTATGGTCTTGGTGACTGTTTCGAAGAAGTCGACCAGGTTCAAAAGGCAGGATCTGCCCTTGACGAAGCCAAATTGGGTAGGATCTAGTGTCTGTATGTCCCCAATGTCTTTGTTTATGAGTTCCATGATGATCCTCTCCATAGCCTTGCAGACTAGGCTAGTCAGGCTTATGGGGCGATAGTTTCCAGGGTCTGCAGAGGTGCCACCTTTGTGGAGTGGGACCACTGTTGCTGTACGCCATTCTTTGGGCACATATCCCGTAGTGAGGCTGAGATTGTATAGCAGTTTTACTTGAGGGATTAGTTCTTCTTGGAGTTCATGTAGGACGCAACCCGGGATGCCATCTGGTCCCATGGAAGCAGTGTTTTTTGCTTTGGAGAGGGCGGCCTTCACCTGAGCATCAGAGATGTTTGGGAGTCTGCACTCTGCCGGGATAGATACTTGCTCTTTTGGGGGGGAGGGGGGGGGGAGTTTGCACTGACCCTGTCTGCCAGGATATTGGCAATGTCTGTGGGTTCAGTGTATTTTTGTCGCTTAGAATCAACTCAGAACAAGTCTGGGAGTTGCATCCCAGGTTCCTAACATAACTGAAAAAAGCCTTATGATTGTCTTTAGTGTCCTGTGCAATTTTTCTCTCGAAGCTGGCATTGGAGGATTTTATGAGGGATTGTAATTTTTTGCTAGTTCTGATCAGAGATGCCATCCCTTTTAGGGATTTTGCTCTATCATGTAGTAGCTTCCTCCTTCTGTTGTACAGTTTATTTATGGTTGGGGTCCACCAGACTGGACGCCTGCCTTTGGATGATTGGGTCTTGATTTTGTTTGGGATAGCATGATCCATGCATTCCTGGAGATGTCCGTAGAATGCATTTATATAGGATTCTGCAGTTTGGGCCATAGTTTCCACTGACCCTGGGGCCTTGAAGGATTCCACTTCGGTTTTGAGAAGTGTGAAGTTCGTTTTTGAGAAGTTTTTTACTGTGGTTTTCTGGGCTAGGGGTGGTGTCGGGATATGGATATCCAGTGAAATTAATCTATGGTCTGATCTTACCAATGAGGGATATACTTCTGGCATGGAGCATAGAATCCCCATGTTGGTAATGATCAGGTCTAGTATGTTTTCCCCTCTTGTGGGAGTGGTGACTAGTTGTTCCATAGCATTTGAGTTTATAAATTCCAGGGACCTTTGGGCTAAGGTGCTGGGGCTTGAGTAATGCTCCCAGTCTATGTTTGGGTAGTTGAAGTCACCCAATATAATGGTGTTCAGAGAGATCTTCATGTTCTCCAATGTTTTCAGGAAAGCCGAGTGGAATTCTTGACTTTGAGAGGGTGGCCTGTAGGATGCTATAAACTGAAAAGCAGTCTTGCCCACTGTCAGTTGCACATGGATGGTCTCCGATACTTCGTGCAATGCCACTAACTGGGAGGTGTGGATATCCTTGATAAATCTGGAAACTCCCCCTCCTTTTGTGGTTCGGTCCGGGTATTGGGGCCGAAAAGCATGATATGAGGTATAACCTGGTAGTGCTAGGGTGCTCTCTGGAGCCTTGAACCAGGTTTCTGTCACTGCACAGATATCGATGTTCTCCACACTGAGGAGAGCTCCGAGTGCATGCATCTTGAGGTTAAGACTTCTGGCGTTTAGCAGCATTACCCTTAGTTTCTTGTTCCTTGTGCTGTCTATGGAGGTGGGTTTGACTTTTGAGCCTTGCCTAAAAAAGGCACTATGGGGGTGGCAAGAGCCTTTGCCAATATCCGAAAGCCCAGGTGTGACAGGTGCAAGCCGTCCCTAGTGAAGCAACGTGGCTTGTCGAGCATGTCTTCCCAGGCTGACAGACACTGGATCCCCTTTGAATGACACCAAAATTTTAGCCAATTGTTAAAATCGATCATTTTGTCTTTATACTGTGGCATCATTCTAGGTGAGGGTAAGATGCTGCTCAAGGTCAGGGTCATACCGGCCTGGGCTACATGATCAGAGAGCTACTCTATGTCTCTTTTCATGTAGTCGAGGGAGGTACGTCTCAGGTCATTCACGCCACCATGTACAATGACGGAGTCATATTTACATTTGCTTTGGAGTGACCTGAGTGCTTGCGTTATGTGGCGGATCCTAGCACCCGACAGGCAGATCACTGTGACCTTCTCTTTATTCAGCCTGGTGAGCGGGACGTCAGTGTGTTTGACAATAGAGTCACCTATTACAAGAGTATCAGGTGTGTAATTCAGCCTTAACGGCTGTGACTGCTTGGCACACTGACTTTGTGTGCTATGTGTTGTACGTGTTTTGTTTTGGGGTAGTGTTTGCTTGGATGTCTGCTTTAGAGGTCTTTGTTGCTTAGGTAGATTTTTATTTAGAGCCTCCGAGTATGTTTTTGTGTTTTTATGTGTTTGGTTCGCTGTTGTGGTGGGACTATGTGATACTGGAATTGTGTTGTGTGAGGTTACCTTCTCCTCCCTACTGGTTACACCAGTTTTGAGATGAGAGAGCTCAGCCTCCAGTTTGGCTATATGGTTGCATCTCTCACATATATTTGAACCTGTTAGGAGGAGGAGAGGGTTGTCCGTGTACATGAGACAGTTGTAACATTGCCTCAAAATTCCCAGATTCACCAGCTGGACTGGAGAGGAAACCATTGACTGACCTTTGGTCATGCTAGAGTAATATAGGGAACTGAATTAAAATGGACCAATAGGGGACATGGTAATCGTAGAGTGTATAAGAGTAAGTAGTGCTTATGGTTTATTAGTGCTAACTTGTAAAATTACTTATTTGGACCAGTGAGGGGCCTTAGAATGAGAATATGGTGTTTAATTTGAGAGATAGAGCAGTTCTAAGGGAAAAAGTGAAGAGCAGACTTTGTGGAGCCAGGAATAGTTTAAACCCAATTAGGCGGCACTGCGATGTTGCGCTATGCGAAAATGTGCAAAACCGCAAGAGAGGGTTTTAAGAGAGGGAGATCAAGGAGTTAGGAATTGACCCAAAATGGCCAATAAAACTACAGTTTCAAGGCAGTAACCACTCCCACAGGGGCAGGCAGGCTGCTCAATGTTTATCACTGCCACTGATGAACACAGAGACTTCCCTTTAGCCCAAGCGAACAATGGCCTCCAAGAAACTTACAAACAGTTCAGAACAGCAAATCTGTTACTGAACTTTTTTAAATCTCAGAAAAGTGGGAAAAAAGCAAGATTTTTTTGTTTTTTTGTTTTTTTAAGGAAAGCAGAGGTTCACAAGTATCAACAAGTTAGAGCAGTGCAGTAAATGACCCCACACTTGAGTGCTAGGCCAGAGACAGATAAAATGCAAGTTTTAAGAAAAAAAACGATTTTAAAAATAAGTGCAGCAGGAAATTCAGTAATCAGCTCTAGGTTGTGTTCTAAATACAGTTACCAACACAGAAATCAAGATTAACAAGCCAGAAAATGCTCAATAGTAGGAGACAATGCAGAAAAACTTAACAAATAATCTGAAGCAAAATACTTAAAATCTCAAAAGTAGCTCCTTTCTTCTCTCAGCGTTTTCTCCTCTAGGTGGGTGCTTCACCAATAGCCAACAAGTCCAAAAAGACATCATCACAGGCTACTGATACTCTACATCTGGTGGTAGGAGTTCCACAGTACTGGTGGCAGGCTCCCCTGTGATCAAATAATAAAACACAACACACAGAGAAATAGAAGAAATCTTGGACTAATGCTACATTACCCTGAGTTAAGCAATAATAGATGCAATGGCAATAAAAAAAATTAAGGTACACTTCAAGATAAATTATACACATTAATACAAGTAAAATAAGGTATGCCCATACCATTTGTAGGTAGTCATGGAAGCTCACTACCAGATGTGCCCAGGCAGACAAAATGGAGGTGGAAAGAAGGATGATAAGCATTAAAATGAAAATGACAGATTAAAGACAAACCTCACTTATTTATGCATATAAATAAAAATCTTACAAACTTATATATCTATTATCTCTCTCTCCCCTTCACCTTTCTCCCCTCTTTATCTCCCTCTCTTATATATACATAAAATACTTGATGGTATACCTGGAGCTTCACCAGTCTACACTCTTTGGTCATCCTCCACCTCTGTAGTTATGTCCAGCACTACACTGGGAACCACCATATGAGCTGCCCAGATCCCTTACAGTGCACAGAAACTCCTCTGTATCAGTGAGTGGTGGTTCCGTACCACCACCAGTAGCCCTCTGTTGTCATACTATAGCACTGGCTCTTTTCTTTGACTTAGTGATCATGTCAGTAGCCTGGCATTCAATGTTTTTGTACTCACAGCATTAGCCACCCACAGCATTGACATCATTGATCAACTGCTGCCAGATGCGGTCATGGAAGGGCTTGTTAGCTAAGACTTTCTCTAACATGCATGATCCATTTTGATAGAAGACCTGTACTATTACCTCATTTTCAGCACCTAAGAATGCAGGTTTATGTGGTCCAGATTTGTTGGTGCCATATCCCTGTATGAAAGTTTAAAAAAATGCAAGGAAATATATGTATAAAAAAGCAAAGCAAAGTGATAGGCAACAAAAGAAATCTGTATTTATGCAGGTAACATTAACAGAAATGAACTAACTGATCTGTATGAACATATAACTCTATTCCTTCAACAAAAAAAGTAATGACAAACATGGTATGGCTGAGAAAATGTGTTACTCTGGGATAGACATCATCTTTAACATTGAATCAAGTGTGTGAAATTAAAATGTTACCTTGAACTTTGTTGATGCCAGCCATATACAACAGGCTTAACACAGTTTTTGGTATAAAATGTAACCTTCACATTACTATTAGTCATATAAAATGTTCACACGTGTGTTCATATCCTCAGAAAAATGTTACTATAAAAGCAAGTAACATATATGATGGATGATGCTACTTCAAATAACTGGTATACCTTCTATTCCAAAACAGATGGACAAACTACAGACATCACACAATGTTATCTGAAAGATATGCCATTACAACTGTATAAATATTAATTGTATAGAAATTTCACATTATCTTGACATGATTTGTAAGAAAGTCCAAAAAAGTAGTGTAATTGCCGCAGTCAAACAGCAATATTTTAAGTTGGTGAATCCAAGTAGTCTCCCCTACCATGATACAAGTGTCTTAGCACGAGGTTGTGCTTATAATGCAGATTAACCCCTCTGGACACTGTGAATATGTAAATCAGGTGTCAACTCATTATCATTCATGAAGCATATAATCTACTTGAAGTGCTGGATGGGGTAATAAGGTCTGAGGACCTACATGATGCCATGTTCATGCACTAGCAGTATAAGAATGAATACTGAGAAGTGGGGTTGCTAAGGCTTACAAGTGTGACTCATTAGCAGTAATAGATAAACAATTAAGTGTTTAACATTCATGCCACTTTGATGTACACTTGCAGAGGGTGTGTCAGAAAGAATACACTTACAAAAGAAATATGAGATTACCTTGACATACGTAGGAGATAAAGCATTCTAACACATTCTAACACATTTCTGAACATATTCTTAGAAGGTAAACATGCCTGTGAGTACAAAGTGTGTCTAAGTTATGTGAAGTACATTAAAAAGAAACATACAAGCAATACAGATCTAAATGCATGCAAAACATAATGCCATCACTTTACAAATGTATGAAAAGACAGTTACTGCCCACAAAAGAAAGGGAAGAACCCACACTTCTATTGCATACATTTGTGATTATTTTTTCTTGTACAGATCACTATACTGCTTAAGTGCTTAGAAATGTTTAATTAAACAATTGAATGTTTTAAGCATTCTGAACTGTTCTAAAGAAAAATCCTGTCTTGTCTAGCAAAATAAATCCTAAAATGTGCTATTCCAAAACATTTGCATAAAGAATCTTGTTTACATTGGTTCATTAAAACATTTTTGAATATTAGACATCTCGTTCACTTAACCTGCTCCAACGGGGGGGGGGGGGGGGTCTTTTATAGTACATAATTGAAATTGGCTTTACCCATAATCTGTTCCCTTCATTAGCTGATTGAATTATCCTGCAAATGCCTCACTCTTCCTGATGACATCTATCACGGGTATCACATATACATCTGAATGTACCTGCATTGAGATTCCCATTTATACGTCATTATATTGTGCTATGTGTCAGACACTTAATTCAAGCACAGACTGTATGGAACCAACTACCCAGAATTGAGAGATATGAAATTTATGTATTCTGGTTACTCATTCAGTTTGTGTAAAGAAATCTGGGTAACTAAGTTGGAACAAGTGTCTGAATAACGATCACAATGTATTATTAATCTAAAAGCTGCTTTATATGATTTTGGAAATAGAGTAGATGACATGGTTGTACAGCAGGACAGCTTCTCTCTAAGTTGTAGGATGAGCAGTTGAATCAATAGCCATGATGGCAAATGGATACTGGGGAGGTGAGGATTAGAGCACTGAATGGCTATCTTTTCACTATTGGGTGTGGGTAAGACTAAAATTTTATGTTGCTTGGCATCTCCCAGTGTATGCCTGAGGGACTGCAGTGGACATGCATTTTATTGGGGCCAATAATGGACTTCCTTTATATATGTATGCAGAAGACTATTTGGGTTTGTGAATTCATATCATTTAGTGTTGGAAAATAAGATAAAGTAAACTATAGAAATTAATATGCAAAAAAAAGCTAAATAAAATAGAGTAGTAGGTGAAGTGACCAAGAGCAATAGATAAACTCATCATCTGAGGCTTGTGACCAGAGCCATATCATGGTCAAATTGGGCCCTGGGCAGGGTAAGGTATCAGACCCCCCCCCCCCACAGCAACCCGCCCAACCATTCCAGTGCCCCATTACTTGGCTATTTCTCCCCACTTACCATAAACACTGTTCAAACTTATCAATGTGCACACCATTGTCTTCTTTACTTCTACAATGATTAGATGCATTTAAAATTTTTATTTCAAATTTTGAAGCACAAACACTGATAGCCATTTGCTAAAGAAAAAATAGTCTCACAATGAAAACAGACTTAAAATGAACAGCAAGCTTGTCTGCCCTTGAAACTCACATTCAAAGAAAATGCATCTGACCAGTGGAATATTAGATTTACCTTTGGGATGTTTTCAAACCATTGGTCCTTTTCACACATTTTTAGGACCATGCTTACATGCAGATTCATATCACTTCACTGAAAGACCATTTCACTGAGACCAAATCACCTAAAGTTCATTTCACCTAAAACTCATCTCAATGACAAGCAGTTCTCTAAGGCAAGTCAAAGGAATATGTTCTTTTCCCCACTGTAGTGCGATCCTAGTGTTAGTATATATAGTTGTGGGGTGGGGGCATAGCCCTCCACTTTGGGAGGGTGTGGGGGCGTAGCCCTCCCCCCCCACCTAGTTTTGTTTTACCAAATAATGTAAAACAAAACCAAACAACAGAAAACCAAATTAAGTGGGGGGCTACGCCTCCACACCCCCCAGTGTGGGGGGCTGTGCCCCCCACACCCCCCAACTATATATACTAACACCAGGCTTGCACTACAGTGGGGAAAAGGACATATACCTTTGACTTGCCTTAAAGAACTACTTGTCAGTGAAATGAGTTTTAGGTGAAATGAACTTTCAGTGAAATGAACTTTAGGTGATTTGGTCTGAGTGAAATGGGTGCCAATGAAATGGTCTTTCAGTGAAGTGATACGAATCCATACTTGCATATGTCTTTTGATGCACCTTCTTATTTGTATTATATTATATTCCTTGTATAATATAATACCACTTTAGTTAGAGTGTGTTTTAAATCTTCAGTTTTGGGCATTTTTTTCAGTAAGCAAGTAAACAAAACATATGAAACAATAATGACAAAACTACCCATTTTAGAACATTTCAACCACAAAAGGCCCATCAGACTTCTATCATTGCAGCCCAGCAATATCAGTCAATACCCACAATCCCTGCAGAAGTAAAACTCATCTGAATAATTACACATTAAAGAGATGTATTACTAATGAAGAGCTTGCTGCTAACAAGCAACTTTACATTTCATTGTTTGGTGTACAAATCCAGTGCCTGCTGGCCTTGAAGAACAAATTGCCCAAATTACATTTAAAAAATGTAAACCGGTAGCATTGCAATAGAAAATGACTGTTAAATCAATAAGTTCACAGTTACTTAATGTCTCTTCCAAAGAGGGACACAATGAGGAGGGGAGCATCCCATCTTCCCTACAGTTACTAGACGTCTTGTCCAAAGGAGGACACACCGAGGAGTGGAGCACCCCATCTCCCCTTAAAGAGCACAATAACTTCAGCACTTGATCTACATGGTGTGCGAGTAGGGGTCTACTTCATAACACTGAAATTTCATAATGTTGAATTTCATAACATTGAAAATTAAAAGCATTGAAAACCCAAAACATTGAAAACTCAGAACATTGAATGTGTGCTTCATAGCATTGAAAACTACATTGCACAAGTAAATAATATCACCTCCACCTACAACACCTACCTGCCAAATACACTTTCTACTATGTTTCTGCAGGGGGGCAAGCATCCCTGCACCCCCATGTGGGGTGCTCTGCCCCCACCCGTAAATTAAATATACCAACTCCAATATTGCACTACTGTGGAAAAAAGTTAATTTCCTATCCTCAGTGCATGGTGATTGTGATACAGTGAGGTTAGGAAATTAACTTTTTTTCCACTGTAGTGCGATCTTGGAGTTGGTATATTTAATTTATGGGGGGTGTGGTGGGCAGAGCCCCCCCACATGGGGGGGTGCCCCCCTGCAGAAACTCAGTAGAAAGTGTGTTTATTAGGTGGTGTTATAGTGGAGAGAAATTTATTTACATATGCGTTGTAGTTTTCAATGTTATGAAGCACAATTTCAATGTGAGTTTTCAATGCTTTGGGATGTAGATGTTTTGGTCTCAATGTTATGAAATTCAGCATTATGAAATTTCAATGTTATGAAGTAGACCTGGGAGCAGAGCCCACAGCCTTCTCCACTAAAGACAAGCATGTTACCTGTTGTACTACTAACACTGCTTTCATGTTTTATAGCAGAAACGCTGATGATAGTCATTTGCTAAACAAACAATTACACAATGAAAACAGTGTTAGTCTGAGTAACACTAAACTTCTCTTCCTTTGAAATTCAACATTCCTTGAAAATGTGCTGAAATACAACATTCATTGAAAATGTACTGAAGCTCAGCAGTCCTTGAAAATGTATTCTGGATGACAGTTTAATTGATGGTGTAGAGGATTAGGCTGTTGTCTCCTGTAATTAAGATACAGGGTTTGAGCTACAAGTTAACCAACTTGCCATTCCTAAATGGGGCATTACACTCATGCACACACCTTACCCAGTTCTGTATGCTTGTCTTTTGTCCAGCAAATGAACAGATGGCTTGCTTGTCAGCAATTTTCCATAAAAATATGACATTTGACAACTAAAGTTTCAATGTTTAACTATGTGTACTTTTTAGTACAATGTATGCAGAGTGTGATTTTAAAGAAGAAATGTCTGCATTTTTTTTTTTGTTTAAATTAAATGTTGTGGCAGACCCTTGGCCAGCGCCAACCCTAACCAGTGACTGTAGGCAACTGCCTTGGTCACCTAGTGCTGGATCTGGCTCTGGTTGTTACCCTAGTAAATTTAGCAAGAAGAAATTCTAAAGGCCATTCAGACTTTCAGAGGGCTTCAGGAGGAGGATTTTTTTTAATTTATTTATTACTTTTGTTTATCGAGAAGGTCTGAGATGTTTAGCTTCTCTTTTTCAGTGGAGGACAAGCAAGATAAACTATAAGTAGTGATTAAAATGTACAATAGTAATGATAATATAACAACTTATGATATATTGATCATAGTATAGCTAAACATAAAAGTAAATTATTATATTACATGACATTCCCTGGGATTCATGAAGCTCGGCACAAGGATGGCATTAGGCTTGTGCTGACTGTGTGGCATAGAGATGGTGCAGTAGTGCCATATGCATATTAATGAAGGCATGCTGCCGCCACATCCACGTGCATAGGAAACGTGCGCGAGTGCATGGGGCATATCGAAGAGCCGCACGGAGGCATGGATATGTCAGCTGTTTATGTGCAACCTAAAATGCTGAATAGTACAGCCTGCCTCCAATAGTAATCACACCTGTCAGTGTCCGTGGATACTGAAATGTATGCAAAGCATGAAAAACAGTTTTGCGAACACAAAAATAAGAAGCAAACACAAATGCACATAGCTGAATATTAAGTCCCCATCCCTCAAACAAATGACATTTAAAACCCCGTGCCCATATTCTATTGTAGTGTTGATAGTTATACCAAGTGGAAGCAAAATGCATCGTGTTGGCACACTGCCAATAGCTAAGTCTAGCCCAATGGTCAGGGTTACCACATGTCCCACATTGTGAGGGACAGTCCCCCTCTGGGCAGTTATGTCCATACCAAAACCATTATAAATGTAAAATATCCTGCGACTGTAGGACATAATTATGTCCCACATCTTATGTAATAGTCACATACAATAGTTATTTCCATATGTAACATACCTACATGTTACAAGAAACAGAATAAGCAAGTAAATGAAACAGAAGAAGCAGCTAAACTGCTACGGCAATAAGCTTACATTTAGGCATAAAACAAAAGTACTAACCATTGTACTGACCGTGGGTATGTGTTGGCCTGTAAAATCTGATGTATGTCCCGAATATATCCCATCCTGGCCATATGAAAAGGTGGCAACCCTACCAATGGTCAAAGCATTTGCCCAAAAGCTGCCCATTTGCGGTCCAAGGCGTCCTTGCCAGGAAGGGCCAAAGATGAATGGGTTTTACCCGGGTCTACCTACCATGTCATGAAAGATTTTGCGTGTACCTATGTGCGTGATGTACAGCATGTGGAAGGTGAAAAATGCTAAGGTAGTCCTCACAACCATACAGGTACCAGAGATATGTAGTGTATGCAATGTGTTCCCTTGACCATGCCATGGGCCATCAACCAGAGAAGGGATAGATGGAGTGTGTGTGGAATATGGGTGTGGGGGGATGGGTAATGTAATAATTCGCCAAGGGGAGACTGTGTTGGATGCACAATAAGTGAACTGGAGGTGTATGAGGAAGCAGTGGGTGAATCAGAAAGAAACACAAAGAACAAACATACACATCTGCAATACAACCTGACAGGCCATACTGTAGAACACAATCTCACAAACATATGAATATTAAAATGTCCGATACACATGTACAGAAATGGTACCGGCACATACCCACATAATGGTCTGGACTGAACTGAGCCATCCAAACACAACACACCTGGATGCATAATTGAATACTCATCATCCCCTCTACAGCACACAACCCCCACCCATTTCTGAACGACCACCAAATCCAGCCATACTCGGGCTGCTAGCTTGGTGCAGCCATATCTGCACATAGTGACCACTACTCATATCTAGTAGGCAGTCTCACCCTAAGCAGTCTCAGGATTGCAAACTATGTATCCCTTGCATGTATAACCCTATCACATTTTCGTAAATCCAAAAATATCGAAGTTTATTGCTCTGTTCAATTTTTGGATATCCCTCATGGGATAAGTATCTTGTGTAAACATCAGACTTGGTGTCACGACACTATGTCCAGTCCTGTAGACATCTGGACACAAGTTGTATGTGCAGTAGTGGTTCACGAGACTGCTCAGCCTCCATCCGGTCATGCAGAACCTACTACTCGGGATTAAACACCTGACCGTGATGCACGGCTCCCCACATTCATTATCGAGAATATA